>NC_025998.2:117690188-117990188 GCF_000442705.2 Elaeis guineensis | reverse complement strand
GGTATGACATCAGGAGACAGACGACGACGTTCGTGTTCGCTGTCTACCTCGAAGGTTAAGGTGCTTTCATCGATTTCTACTACTGCACCAGTTCTGTCATCAGAACGTCCTGCATTGGCAGGTCTCAGTGAGACAGGTTCGAGTGAGGCGGATCCGAGTGGTATTATTATTATTTTTATATAATAGAATTTAATTTTTTTATTTGAATAGCTATCATATTAATGATTTATTTATTGTTATTTCAGGTCAGTCTCCATCGGTAGTGAGGTGAGGGCGAGGGCGAGGTCCATCGAAGAACCTCGCTCTAGAGCGTTGGAGACGCGATCACCTGAGACAGCGTCTCTGTATTGAGATACCACCCGACTACATCAGACCCATTAGGAGATGGTGCGAGCCATGGCAGACCAAGCTGGGTATCATATACCGCAGTTATGCCCCTGTGACGCTTTTCGATTGACGTCATATTGTACCATCTCAGAGAAGAATTTTTTACACCCACTTATAGGTAAAATAAATTATACAGTGAATATTTAATTAGTATGGTATTCTTCTAATATTTGTTATTGACAGGATATTTTTGATATTATTGATTTTGAGGAGGATCATGTGCGGCGAGCTATGGACGTTCATTTATCTTTGTGTTTCAAGGATTATCGCCACCGCATCCATCAGCATTGGTACCATATGATGCAGGATCATAGGGAGGAGGCAGTGCGACAGCGGCTCTATGATAGCATCATTATGGATGATTGGACTGTCATATGCTGGCATTATGAGGATCTGGCATATCAAGTTACACATCCAATTTTTTTTTAGTTTAATTATTGAATCATTTATTCTTAAATTAAATTTATTATCTATTAATTTGACTGGTAACTGTATAGAGAAGATGTGTCCAGAACGTCGCGAATCGGACGAGATAGACCGTACCGTATTGTGGGGATTCGAGATCGTTCGCTCGTCACATGGAGCAGATGGTAAGTAATTTTTAATTAGTATATAATTTTTTAGCTATTTAAATTTTTTTTAATTAATTATTCTCAAATTATAGAGAGATGTTGAGAGTGACGAGCTTCCTGATAGGATCGATATATACCTGCGGATCCACCAGCGATGGTCAGGAGAGTGGACGACGGAGAGTCAAAAGCTCTTTGTAAATTTTTTCAATTATTTTTTTCATTCGCAGTCTTATTTTTATTACAAAATTAAAATAATTATAACTTTAATTTTCAGGACCGTATGACAGACATGAGATCCCAGCCTACTCTTGAGGGCTCGATCGCACCCACAGATGATGAGATTTGTAATCAGGTGCTTGGTCTGAGATCCTATTATATTATGGGTTTAAGGTATGGGATCACTGCTCTCTCATCCTCATGCTCGTCTAGGGCTGACATCCATGCTGCTTGCGATGCTCGGCTGACGGAGGTGCAGAGATAGGCTACTAAGGATCGATAGCGAGCTTATGAGTTGGCTGCACGCGTCGACGAGCATTAGTGGCTCCAAATCCAAATGATGGAGCGAATGACGCAGATGGAGTGGATGATACAACCGATCAGACAGCAGCAGGTTGGTCCTAGCTCTTCCGAGCGCTTCTTTTTTCCAGCTCATTCTCCTTCTACAGATGCCGATATTTGACGGTCTCTTTATGTAGTTTTTTATTTTTATTTCAAATCTCTTATAATTTTAATTTAATATAATAAAATAATAAAATTTACTTATGATTTTATTGTGTCAATTTTTTATTTTTATTTTTAATTTATAAAAAATATTATAAATATAAATTAAAAATATATATTCATAAATTATTTTTTTTAAAAAATATTTGTAAATTATTAGCGATGAAATTATTCATGATAAAATATTGGTCACCAAAAATATTTTACTACGATGAAAAACTGATCGTAAATAAAATTTTTAATAAATTTAAAAATATTAAAATTTTATATTAAATTACTAATGATAAAAATATTTTTATTATAAATAATTGATATTTTATTAGTAATAAAAATTTATGTCAAAAATTACTGTATTTACAACGTAAGCTTTACGTCGTTAATATTTTTTAAATTTAATTTTTTTAAAAATTTATTATTAAATTATTAGCGATGAAAAGATTTTTGTCACTAATAATGACATTTGTGACTAAAACTTTTCATTGCTAATATTTTTCATAAATTTAATTTTTATAAATATTTTTAACTAAATTAATAGCGATGAAAAATTTTCATCGCAAATGTCCTTATTAGCGGTGAAAATCTTTCCGTCGCTAAAAGTTTTTAAAAATTTAATTTTTATAAAAATTTTTAATTAAATTAATAGTGATGAAAATATTTTTGTCATTATTAATCTATAATTATTAGCGACATTCAATTTTGTCGCAAATATTTTTTTTACGACTAAAATTTTTCGTCATAAATAGTTTTCAAAAAAATAAATTTTTTTAACAATGAAAATTTTTCATCGTAAATAAAGATTATTTGTCATGAAATTTTTTTTTCATCATAAAATATTATCAACGACACGATTATTGACGATAAAATATTAGCGACAAAAATTTTATCGCTAATAACTATTAGCGACGAAAGTAGGTTATTAGTGACGAAAAATTTTTGTCGCTAATAACTTGTTTTGTTGTAGCACAGTCATGTATATAGAGAGATAATAAATTTTGACCCCTAATTTATATTAAATTATTATTTTTTTGCTCGTTTCTAACAAGTTGATTGATTGTTATAGCTGACGAGAGTGGGGGTGATGCCCACCGGTAGCGCTATCTTTCGATCCAGTCATACGGGCAAGAAGGGCAGGCTAATGAATGCTGCGATCAGGAGGATTTTTGTAAGTAATAACTAGAGTATAATTAGTATGATTAGTATTATAGCATTTCTTATGAGATTTTATTTAAATTTATAATTACAGGAGCAGTTAGATGCGCTTGCGAGCGAGGGCTCGGACACCTCTGGCCCTCATGACCATCTATCTTAATTTTTGAGACCTGAGCACTCTGAGAGGATTCGTTGTAGGTCCGAACATACGCTGACGAGCTACTGGTCTGAGGCGAGCGTCTCCTCACATGCTTTCGAGGTCGTCAGTCAGGAGCAACTTGATAAGGTTTGGCGCAGGCAATTCAAGCTTAGGAGCATGCATCTCAGACTGAGAAGTGTGCATCTCAGCTATAGAGCATCATGTCCGCTACGGTGACACAGCTCTCTACTCACTTGGAGTTGATTTTTTGAGTATTCAGGATATGTTGGCCAGCATTTCAGCTCCAGCCCCTCCAGCTCTTGCTCCAGCTCCTGCTCCAGCCCTTCTCAGTGATGACAAGATGCTTGGAGAGAAAGATTTAGATTTAGCAGATTTTTGATATATTTTATTTTTATTTAAAAAATATTATAATACAATTTGATTAGTAATAAAATTTGAGTATTTGAGACATATTCCTGCATTAGTTTTATGTAAAATTTTTGGTTCTTTCAAGTTTTAACTTGAGCAATTATATATTGAACTACGTTTATCAGGTAAAAAAAGATGAAAAAAAATAAATTTATACTTTTTTTTGCTGTCCAATAGCCTACGGCAGTGGTTGCACGATCGCTGCCGTATCCATGCAAACTGTTATCATATATCTATGCCAACCGCTGCCATAACAGTGGTTCAATAATTACTAATGTAATCTACAATAGCGGTTTTCTAACTGTTGCTAGAGGATCTATAGCACCAGTTTAGGAATCGCTGCTGTAGATTCTCTAACCTAAACTGCTGCTATAGATGTTATAGCAACGGTTTACCAACCGCTGCTATATACCGCTGCGATAGATCTGATTTTAGCAATGTTTTAATAACCACTGCTATATCTATGTACGGCAGCGGTTACTGTAATCATTGTAATAACCGCTGTCATAGGTCTATGGTGATGGTGATAGTGACAGTGGTTGTAAAATCACTATCATAAATTATGACAGTAATTTTTTGGACTACGACAATGGTTCCATATAGATAAAAGGAAGGGTGGCTTGATATAAAATTAGACAGCGGTATTGGAGGACAATCTTACGGGCGACGTTAAATGTATTTTTTTTTTTTTTTGTTTTCAAAGTCGTGGGACAAACTAACTCCGTCAAAAAAAATCACATCTTATTTTGGCCCTTCGATTTTCACTTTATAATAGATATGATGGAAAATATGGCAAAAAAGAAAAACATGCTCCATACCATCCTTTCTTGTGCATGCACCAGAGGATTTTTTTTTGTTTCTTGCAGCCGATACATTCCACCCAGAACAATTGAGATACATGCATGAGTAGCTGCAATGAGTTGGATATGACTTAACAATACCTTCCCTTGAAATAAATCTGATTTCAATCGATCAAGCCAAGTATCCTTGGTGCACCCACGCTGTACAGTAGAGAGATTAGACAGAAAAGATGGCGGAAGCTCGGCTGTCTAGTCCTCAGTCCTCACATGAAGAAAAGCTACGGATAAAACAGTAAAAATGGAAAACCAAGGGTAAAATATGCCCCCCAATGCAGCTCCGATTCCGTGGGTAGGGCCGACACAGAGAATCCCAGTTAAATCCAAGCACTTCGGACAAAACCAGGTCCAAAAGACGCAGAAAGAAAGAAACAAAGCGAGAAAGAATACCATTTTTTTTTTTGGAGGAGAGAGGAAAGCGCTCTATTCCACCTCCAAAGGCAGAATATGTCACTCTTTTTATTCTTAACCCTTGGAGGGCAACCTACCGAGCCAGCCTAAAGCAATAACAAGAGCTCCGTCCTACCTAGTTTGGAGAGGAGTTGTTTTCTTAATCCTTGCCTTCTGTTGGTGGGTGCCGGACGGTGTGCTTAAAGCTCCCGTAACGTGTTCTTAATTTGAAAAAACTTTCTAGAGGGTATGGTGTGGTGTTTCAAATGAAATTCTTCTCCTCACGACTTTTTAAGCTCTCCATGATCACCACCACCTCAATCCTTGTCCCCCCACCTCTCTCTCTCTCTCTCTCTCTCCCCCCCTCCCCCCCCCCACCCCCCAACCCCCACCAACCCACCGCGCCTGCCCAATTCTCCCTAAGACAAGGCCATGTTGTAAGGCTTTTCAAGAAGTGGGGTTTGTTTGGCTTAGGTGGGATGAAAGAAGAGGTAAAATGGGTTGTGCCTGGCTCCCTGTATGCCACTGGCTTAGAGACTAATCTACCAACAGATTAGCTACTGCGGGTGGCGTGCGAGGAGCCAAGCATACTCTCTCTCTCTCTCTCTCTCTCTCTCTCTCTCTCTCTCTCTCTCTCTGTTGTTCTACATCTTATGTGTTCTTAGAATGCTAAAAAATGGGATGAACTGGATACGGCATATGTTAGTCTCAAGGTATCTAATCTTTGTATTATGCTTGGCAGCTGTAGAAGTGATTTGGCTTCCACAACTCATCAAGCAGAAGAAAGAAAGGTTTTCGCTACTAAAATCTCTCTCTCTCTCTCTCTCTCTCCTTCCTCTCCCCCCTTTAATTTGTAGGGCATCTATGTATCCATACTTGTGATTTTAGCTTAAAAATAAACATGTTGTCATCATTGACTACTTATGGGTATATGAATTTTGAGAACGATGACCAAGAGACGAGTTATCGATTTAGAAATGTGAGTTTGATTGGTGCAATATAGCATTGCCTCATAATTGTCTTGGTATCTTGGCCATTTTATATATTTCATCCAGTTTCTCTTTGTGCTAGTGAAGGTCTTCCATCGTTCAAAATAAAATTTAAGAAAAGAAGTTTCTTGATGTATGTTTGCTTCATGGTTAATGATGCACCAAAAATGATGTTTATGGAGAATGATATCATTGGTTTTAGCTTCTTTTCTTAATTTTTTCTTCAATCTATTATCAGTTAATAGATCAGGGAAGCATTCATTTGGTTAATTGTGAAGAAAATCAAGAGGAAATCTCTCTCCTTGATTCTTTCGTTACCAGATGACCCATTCTTAGACAGGTTTTTGTATTCCCTTCAACTTCTTAGTGAATGAATAGCTAGGTTTCTTGAAATGTGCTTACCTCTTGGTTGATCATGCACGAGTACTAATGTTAATAGAAATGGTATCATAGGTTTTGGCTTTTGTTTTCTCTTCATTGGTCAGAAAAGTATTCTTAAATGTTGAGGGTGAAGATGTATTTTTTTTCTTTAAAGAAAAAATTGTATGGAAATCCGTCTCCTCCATTCTCTCCTTTATTGTAGATAACCCCTCCATAGATAGTTTTGATATCTTAATGACAATTATTGAACCCGAAATTTTCATTGTTTATTCATGACATGAATGTAATTTTGGTAGAACAACTTGAATCTCTTGATTACAGGGACAAGATAAAAATAAAGAAGGAAAAAATAAAACCGAAAAATTTTATAATTATGTGAAAAATATAACATAAAAATAAGTCAATGAGATCCCTAGTTTTGGAGAAGGTTTTTGGTAATATATCTGAAAGAAGAGTGTAAATCCTCTCTAACCCTAGTTAGAAGAAACTCATGCAACTAGGATATGTAGCAGTTTTCTATGGGTTGTGTAACTTGGCTCCCCATTTAATACATTGGGTGGCTGGTTTTAAATGAAAAGAGAATTTTACCAAAATTTTTGCCTGCAGGCTTTGTCCACAACCTGCATTGAAGAGGATATCCTTCCAGAAAAAATATATTTTATTGCTATTAGTTGATATGACTCATATATAACACATTACTAATATTCTATGATGGAGAACCCTTGAGCTGCCATCTTATTTTACATTCTAATATTCTCATCAACCTCCTAGACTGTCTATGAAGCCCTTTCCTTTTCTCCCAAACGTTAACTACACACATCAAACTCCAAGATCACTCCTTAAAAACTCAAAACTTTAACTAGATACAACTGTTGTAATTTTGTTTGGACCACCATATGTCTCTTTGCAAGTGGATTACAATATAGGGCCAAGAATTCTGAAACCATAGTTTCACCAAGAATTCAGTTTCATATTACCATTTGTTTGTTTTTAGACTTTTTCTCCCTTTCCTTCAACACAATGTTCCTCCTAGAGCACCGTGACCTCTCCTGGCCCACTTAGTTGCAAGTCCTTTAGGAGCTCATCAAAGAGAAAAAGCTTTTGTACCAAAAAGATTGCTTACCGTGTCCACTAAATGAGCAGCCTCTCAATTGAGCCTGGCATGCTCTTTTGTTGTTTTGCTCCCGTCCGTGGAACCGAGACAAAAGTATTCTATTTCTCCAGGGACAACTGTCAGCTTTCCATTTTCCCAAGGTCTGACAGGCTGATGTCCAAGTCTCATATGTTTCACGGCGTTATGGAGCAGAGGCTGAACTCTGACCCCTCTCTACGGCTGTGGTCCTTTCCGCTTCCCACATCGCCCTCTTTTTGGTGAAAAATAACTTACAAACATCACAAAACAATCCTCAAACATAACATATAAATTTTTCACAAGCTGATCCTCAATCTTTTTGAGCAATGCTAGTTCTGAATTTTTATTTTTTCCAACGTCATGGTTTGAGTACTTTTTACAGTAGTAATTGATTCAGCTGATATAGTTATTAGATATTGATATCACTGTCATAGATTTGAATAATGGCCATCATCTAATTTTGGCTGGGTTTTCTTCTATCTTGAGTTAAAGAAGAATAAAAATAATAAAAAATTATGAGGATTGGACCATATTTTTTTTTTTCTTGTTCTTTTGTGTGGTAAGGGGTTGTTGTCAACTTGGTATCTTAGGTTGTGAGCAGTTTTAATTTCTTTGTCAGTTGGTTTTAGCTTTTGTGGTCACATGAATTTGTCATCCAATTAACATGCATGGATAATGCTGGACATTCTTTTCACGTGTAGTACGCGCAAACATTTAAATTTATGTTTGCATATTTAAAAAATGGCATGGTTCAATTATTAGTTGATTTACGGTCAAATGCAATTATTCATGTAAATCTGTTCTATGTGGTATATTTGGGTCTTTGATTGCTAGCATCAAGGGTCCCCGAAGAATTATGTCATGTATTAAGCTCTTTTTCTTTCTAAAATCATGCAAGGTAAAATATTTGTTGGATGATAGTTGGTATGTGAGAAGCAATTTGTCCAAATAAAGATATTTAGAAAATAAAGAATTTACTCTATGTAAAAATAAAGGTGGTTCCCTTAGTCGACTCATCAGATACCTGATCTGTCCTTAATAGGATAGATTTATCCAATCCATTTAAACTCGGAGGTGGATATAAATTTTAAATATAACATTCAAAGCAGGTTCAAGTTGGGGATGGATAATTAATGGTATACGGTGCCTTGAACTCGATCCAATATAATATAACTTTAATCCAACTCCCCTCCCCCTCCGGTTCAGTTGATAAATGATAACAATCACAGCCCCATTTGCCTTGGTTGTCCCTCTTCCCTTAGAAATTATTGTTGCTGAAAATTAGAAAACATATATATTCTATAAAAATCACAATAGTTAATTATTCTTGTCTATTTTATTTCTAAGCTCTCAATTAATTTGGCTTATGTATGAACTATTCTTATTAGAATACATTGTAGTTGTTGATGTACTCTAAAATTTTCTCTATTGGAATCAAAAGTTAGATCATAAAACAATAAACTACGAGCTTCTCTCATTATATCTTAGTTGTAATCTTATTAATTATAATTATAAGTTATAATTATCCGATCCAATCCAACCTATCTTGTCGGTCCGATCCGACCAACCTCATCCCGCCCCATCTACTTAACCGACTTGGCCCAAGAGCCAAGATAGGTATGAGATGAGCATGGTGCAGGATTTTTAATTGGGGTCGGCCTGACCCACATGAAACATGAATGTAGCATGTGGCCAGCTTATTAATAAAATTTAGTAGGCAAATATGGAATACTATAATAGTATAGTCCAAATAAACCAGCTGCCCAATACAATTAAGAAATTACTTAGGGTATGGTTGGTTATATTTTTTTATTTTTGATTTTAAAAAAATATGTTTTATTTTTTTTGATTTTCGTTATTGAGTAAAAATAAAAAAATAAAAAATATGTTTGGTAATTACATTGCCATAAAGCAAAAACCAACGTTTGGGGATGGCAGATGAAGAGCTCAACGCGAGAGAAAGATTCAGGAAGAAAGGGAGAAGGAGATGGGGAGGTAAAGAGCTCGATGAGGGAAAAGGATTCGGGCTCTTTACATTTTGGTTTGGCATTTTAGATGTACGGAAGCAAAAAAAAGCAGAAAAACAAGTTTGAAAAAATAAAAAATTTTTGTTTTACATATAAAGTAATTATTTTGATTATTTTGATTTTTACTTTTTACTTTTTATGATGTTATCAAATATTATTTTTTAATTTTTATTTTTTAAAAATTAAAAAATAAAAAAAATATTTTTTTAATGACTAATCAAACGCACCCTTGGAATCTAAGTTGCACTATAGGTCAAGTTGCATCGCTTGACTTATAATATGGAAGCTCACTATTTTTATTTGCGATTCAACTGTAGTTTGAGTTGCGAGATCGATTAAAAAAAGGAAAATGCAACATAAACTGAGACATTCTACTTACAAGATGTATGGTGGATGTGGGGCAGGAGGTGCGAACTATTCACTTCTAATCTCAAAAAAGCATGAAGTCTAGATGCAGCGGCTCATCCGACTTTCTGCATGATGCTGTAGCTACCCTTCTCTCTCTCTTGTAAGCAATCCCCGGTGCCCCCTTCTTTCTCCTGCGCCCTCCCACTTTTCTCTTGTGAGACCCCTCTTCACTGCTCTTCTTCATGCACGCCTCCCCAGGCGCCGCTACCACCACAACCCACACCCCCCCCCCTCCTCCTTTTTCCTTTCTTTCTCAGAGTCATCCCATACTTCCCTCTCTCTCTCTCTCTCTCTCTCTCTCTCTCTGACACACACACAAAGGATCTAAGGGTTGTGTTTTTGGATTTCCCTCACCAAGATACAAGTTCTTGGGTTTCATAAAAATTATTTTTGGGGACTTAGTGGAGGGCTTAGCTTTTGAAGATTTTTTGGAGACCTCGGATAGCAATGGATCGTAGGAGATTGAAGGTTTTGGCTGCAAGCACTTGCGATCTCAGGGTGGATAGATTCTGCCTTTATCTATTCAAAAATCCATGGCTTGAGTTTTGCTTAGCAATTTACTTTGAGGTTTTAGTGTTTGTCGTCAACTTACAGACCTTTAATCTTGAACAAAAATTGACGACTTTTCAAGATTGTTTTATTAGACAAATACTTTGTCAAAATGACTTGGTATGCAGAGGTAGATGGAATAACAAATACAAATTTTGAAGTGGATCAAAACCTAGTTTAGATATAATATCTTAAATATGATTTTTAGGGAGAGTGTAGTTTGATACCTTGTCTCAGTATCTGGAAAGTTTTTTGTCATAATTCAATTGGGAAGTATCCAAAATGTTGTGGTGATTGCGGCTATTCACTGAATAGGACATGAGATCCTGACATTAGGGTTATGGCTGTATGGCTTGAATATTTGGCTCTGAAACTTTGTAATTGGGAGTTGGAATAGTGCACTAATTATCTGTTGGTACATATAAACCATTCTCACTATCAAGCCACATGGCAATATCAGGATTGTTTGAATTATAAGTCTATTTTCTGATCAGGTCAAGTCGGTTGTATACCAATCTGTTGATCTGTGTTAATCTTCAGCTCATCATTTTATTGATATAACCTAACTTGAGTTGATTCTTAATGAAACATGATGCTCAACTCAGTCAGTTACCGATTTACGATAAGGCACATAGGTTCAAGACTAATGTGACCTTAAAAACATAGATGATTATCTCGTAGCTGGCATCCAGTTCAGCAGTAGCTGTCTTTCAGTCATTTTACAGCTAAGCTCTATATGGGCAAACAACCCACGATCTTCATACAGCTAGCCATTCTGTTGTAATAAACTAACGACCTAACAAACTCTTAAAACGACCTAACGATCTATGAGTGCCCCCTCTATATAAACCATAAAGTAAGTCATAACTCACAGTGGTGAGACTCTGTTGAATCTTTTCAGCTCCCCCACTGAAAAAAATAAGAGTTCTCACTCTGTTCTCCTACAATCTTCTCTCTTATCTTCCAGTCTTTCCATTTCTACTACTACTTCTCAAGGCTCCAACTGATTTAATCATTGGAGGATCTTAATCCGGAGAGAACCCCGTCGGATCTAGGACTTCTTTTGCAGGATTTCTTATGGACTTCACCAAACTGCACTCAAAAGCACTCCAGCTCGGTGCAAGACCGATCTCGCCATCTATCTTTCGAAGCCTTGCGATATCAGATTGGTGCTAGAGGAAGGACAGCATGTCCCCAGAAATCACGATAAGAATATTCTTTATTAGGGATGGCTATTAGCGACGGTTGATTGAGATATTTATCGATGAATAATTGGCCAAAAAAAAATCGTTGTTAAAGGATTGAAGATCTATTAGCCACGGACTATTTTGTTATTTGCGACGGCAATAACTCTTAAATTTTAAATATTTATTATTTAATCTTAAATAGTGATTAATAATCACTTTAGCAATGTAGCACTCGTAATTGCTAATATAAAGCCCTAAAACCTCCCTATTCCTGACTGATATTTTTTTGCTGCGCCCCCGCATCTCCAATTCTTCTCCTACCTTCGATCCACCTTCTTCCGTCGTTGCACTATCGAAACCCTACCAGAGCCCCCATCCCCGCCCCAATTCCCATGCCGTCATCCTTGCATCCGATCCATCGTCCCCCGTGCCAAAGCTGTCGTCCCTGCGCCCCCACCTCTCCCTTTTTTCCTGCCTCCTCCATTCTTCCCCCACCACATTGTCAAAAGCCTACCAAAGCCCCCTCCCCACACTGCTGTTACCATGCCAAATCCATCACTCTTGCATCAGATCCACCATCTCTATGCCGGATCCATCGTCTCCCATACCAGATCCATCATCTCTCGCATCGGATCAGCTGTCTATGCACCAGATCCATAGTTCCCATGCCCTCATCATCCTCCCTCACCATTCTCTCCTCTTTTTTCCATCCCTTAGTGAGTAGTAGCAACGACGACGATGATGGAGCTATCTCCACACATCGTTCCCTCCTCTTTCAATTTTTCATATTTAAATTTAAATTTATGATGTTTGTTTAAATTGATAATATTTGAATTTAATTTATGCATGGGACGAGCATCCTGACCCTCCCCATTTGTAATACTGTTCGATATTTTGAAACCTCTGGAATGGGATTTGCCTGGATGCTCTACTGGAGTGGTAGAGGGTACTGCCTCCATAGATGCCTCGATCGATTTAGTCCATCGACACAGGATGTGCGACTTGACTGCCCTGGGTGATAATCCCTAGTGCCTAGGTTGCATGGCCCGATCATCCTGCGGTCGAAGCCTGCGTGTGCGGGATACACATCCCGGCCCTCCCCATTTGCAATGCTACTCGATCTTTTGGAACCCCCATAGGGGGATTTGCTTGGATGCCTTGCTGGGGTGCTAGGGGGGCCGCCTCCGTGGCTGCCCCAACTCAGTCCATCGATATGGGATTTGCGACCTGACTATCTTGAACGGTAGTCCTAGGTACACAGGACATACAGCCTAGTCATCTGGCATGTCTCAAGTCTGCATGTACGAGACGCACGTCCCAACCCTCCCTATTTGTAATGCTGCTTGGTACTTTGGAACCTCCAAATATAAAAATTTTAAAAATATTGCATTGCATAGAATCATAGATCCATCTTTTGATTAATGTAATTATTCTACGGTATTTGTATATTTATATATTTCTATACGGATAAGAGAATTATGTATATTGGTCAATTGATTATCCAATATAGACAGTTGAAAAAATATAATTAATTCTATAGATCATTATAGTAATTAAATGGTATATTGAGGGTTCAAAAAAATTTCAAACCATATTTTTCTTTAGTTTTCCTCATACATCTTAAGCTGTGTGGGGAGAACTATGAAAAAATACGATCAAAATTTTTTTGAGCCACTATTATGTATCGTTTGATTACTGTAATTGATCTATAGAATTAATATAATTTCTGAATGAGATAAAACTTTCTATACCTATTAGTTGATGGTAGGATACATTTATTATATAAGCCAACTGAAATAATAAAATAATCATTTAGCAATTGCCTTGTATTTGTATATGCAGAATTCTTAGGTAGTGTATCATAGACCATAGTTGGATGGATCATCGAATAATCGACGGGATGATTTCTACTGAATATAGGGAGGGCATAGAGTACTTCTGTGATTATGCTTTTGAAAATATGACACTCTTACATCAAGGATGGGCTCGTTGTCTCTTGTAAGAGATGTGGTAATAGAGAAATGTTTGATAGGAATACAATGATTGTCCATTTATATAGAAGTAGATTTATATCCAACTACAAGCATTGATATCTGCATGGAAAGATGTGAGAGACTGTTGTAAGGGTTACAAGTGAGTAGGATAGGGATATAGATAGAGTGGTAGATATGATTATGGATGCGGTCGGTCTTGAATTTAACTAAGATGTGAAGGATGATCCAGAAGTGGGCAACGATAAGTTCTATCATATGCTGAGAGATGCTGATGAACCACTATGGTTGAAATGTTAAATACACACTGTATTATTAGTTATATCAAAGTTATTAAACTCGAAGATCAAATTTTATATGACAGTCAATTGTTATGATAGAATGGTAGCAATCATAAAGAAAATGCTACCGAAAGATTAGAAGCTTGTTGAAAGCTTCTATGCTTCAAAAAAAATGGTGAAAGAGTTAGGTATGTGATACGAGAAGATAAATGCATGCTGTAATAATTGCATGCTTTTCTATAAGGAAGACCAACTGAAGAGCTAATGTGACGTATGCGGTGAAAGCCGATTTAATCCGAGACAAGAGGGTAGGAATCAAAAGGATATACCATATAAGATTCTTCAATACCTTCTCCTCACTCCTAAGCTTCGGAGGCCCTACTTGTCCAAGAGTACTGTTGGACAGATGAGATGGCACAAAGAAGGGATTCTTAAGCACTCTGATATGATGTATGATTCATCAGACAGTGAGGCATAGAAAAAATTTGATGCTTGCCACCCTTTATTTGCTCAAAAATCATGCAATATCTGACTGAATCTATCTATCGATGGGTTTACACCGTTTCATCATGTAGCGGTTCTTTATTCATGTTGGCTAGCCTTTATTACTCCATACAATCTGTCGTCTGGGATGTGTATGAAAGAACATAATATCTTTCTTACATTAGTCATTCCTGAACCACGACACCCTACAGAGAAGCATTGATATATATATCTAAGGTCTCCTGTTGATGAGCTAAAATTCTTATAGTCCGATGGCATATGCACTTTTACTGTATCGAAAAAATAAAATTTTATAATGAAGG
Source organism: Elaeis guineensis (assembly GCF_000442705.2). Classification (NCBI taxonomy): domain Eukaryota; kingdom Viridiplantae; phylum Streptophyta; class Magnoliopsida; order Arecales; family Arecaceae; genus Elaeis; species Elaeis guineensis. The sequence continues at coordinate 117,975,794 of NC_025998.2, read as the reverse complement.
CTGCATTGATGTGGACTATAAGCGAATGATACCAAACATTTGAAATAGTCGATAAGTAATGGTAAGTATATCAATCATCTGAAGAAAAGAGTCGACCCCAAGGATAAAGGAGTTGACTCTAGTACGTTGGAGAGGACTGGCACATAGTGGAGTCGACCCCAAGTAAGGAGACAGTATAACGGTTAGTTTTCTTTATCTTTATGGTGTACTTATTTTATTTGCTTTTCATACTTACCTTGTATCATTTTAATTCTTACATTACTTGTTATAATTATATAATTAATCTGTGAATCTATTTATTTTTAATTTCAGAGATTATAGGATGTCTACTTTTAGAGGACAGAGCTCTCGAGAAGAGAGCTCTCGTGGGGCCAGCTCATATGGTTCTGCGGCACCTATACTATATAGTAAACTTTAATACTTTAAAAAAAAAATTAGATTATTTTATCCTCCATTATTAATATAATATTCTTTATGATGTTTTGCTACTTTCAGGATTGGACAGCATAGGGTCACTGTTGGGGGTATTTTGGTACTAGCCCAAAGACATGGGACCCGAAAGACTTCTGAACCATGCCACTAGTCACACATGTGCTGTGTGTAAGAGTTGGTGTGGTGCTTCCAAGCCTTGAGAGGCCACAAGAGGAGTTAGGGTGTTGGCTTCGAGAGACTAGGACGTGTGATCCTAGGGTTAAGACAGGAGTGATCTTAGAATGGAGGCAGTGTGTAGCTCTCCATGGGCTTGAGGTCTAGGTATTGAGGACTTCGAGCAGCTTGGTTGGTACTCTGGAGACTTGAAGACACAAAGTAGAGTAAGAAACTAGAGTCAAGACTGAAGACTGCTGAAAGGAGTAGTTTCAGGGTCTTAGTCGACTCAGACTAAGACTGAATCGACTAAGTTGAAGATGAGTCGACTTAGTCCTAGTTTGGGTGACTATGTCTCAGAAAATAAAAAATAAGATATTGGATAAACTATGGCACAGCATGCAGGTGAGTCAACTCAGGGCCAATCTAAGTCGACTTAGTCCCAGATAAGTCAACTCAGTCCCAATCTGTGTCGACTCAAGCACGGGCTGATAGTGAAGATGGATTTTTTGTTTGTGTCTAGGATCGGGTTTGATCCTAGAGATCTTAAGGCCTGATTTGAGAGGTCTTAAGGGGGCTAACTCAGGATTTGGTCAGGGATTAAATCCATAGGATGAGAGCATGTGAGATATGGATGTACATGGGCTCGATAAGTGCTTTCATGTATGGGTTAGTCAAGAAAATTTTTTGATCAGACCATACTGGCTATGTATATATATACATAGATTGTATTTGAATTTAATACAATGAAATTCAATTGATCTTTTCTCCCTAACTCTCTCTCTTTCTCTCTGGTTCCAATGCCAAAACCCTAGCATCTCCTCATGTCTCCATCGTTTGCTTCCGTATTTCTTCTTCATTTTTTGGATTAACACCCAGGTCCATACAAGGTGATCCTCATCTGGTATGAAAGTTATACCAGAGGTCCAATAATTGGTATCAGAGCAATGCAGTAGGTTGAGCAGCACGGCGCAGCAGGTTGAGTGTGGAGGAGGAAGAAGAACATCAGATTTTCAGTAGAAGGATCAGCAGAAGTTCAGATCTAAAGGTTTCTCTAGATTTTGTAAGGAAGAAAGAGATCTAGAGGTGGTTGTCCACCTCCCTGTCAGTTTTTTTTTTCCAGATCTATATCTTGTACTGTTTTAATTCGATGTGATCATGGATAGCAGTGGGATAAAGCTGAAATTTGAGAAGTTTGACGGAAAGGAGAGTTTTACTATATGGAAGGTTAAAGTAGAGGATCTGCTAGTTCAGATGGAGCTGGATTTGGCCTTGAAGGATAGGTGGGAGGAGATGGATGACTAGTAGTGGATGTCCTTGGAGAAAAGGGCATGTGCCATAATTAGAACTTGTCTGACAGATGAGGTTTTGTATGGCACGTTGGAGGAGAGAACATCCAAGGGTTTGTGGTAGAGGTTGCATCAGTTGTACATGGGGAAGAACATGTGCTACAAGTTGATGCTGAAGAAGCAACTATATAGCCTTCAGATGCAAAAAGGCAAGGATGTTGCGATACACATTCAGCAGTTCGATCGGATGAGCATGGACTTGCTCAATATTGGGATGGAGCTCGAAGAGGAGGACAAGAGTCTATTGCTGCTATGTTCGCTATTTGAGAGCTTCAATTCATTGGTGACGATGCTGTTGTACGGTAAAAATATACTAGTGTATGAGGAGATCGTATCAGTGCTTAGGTCCAACAAGCAGCGGGAGCGGAGGACGAAGGGGGAGGTCCTCTAGGAGGGTCTTGTAGTTTCAGAGAGGTCCAAAAAAAAAAAAGAAAAATAGCAAGCAAGTGAGGTGAAGACAGTCCAAGAAGGGTAGCAAGAAGGGTAGGAAGTGCTTCAAGTGTGGTGAAGCAGAGCACTTTAAGTGGCAGTATCCGCTTTGGAAGAAGTGCAAAAGAGGAGAAAAGATGGATTCCATAGATTTAGTCACTGAGTCAGAAGAGTCAGATGAACTCTTGGTGGTTTCGGAGGAGCCCACGGGGTGCGGAGTATCCAAGATAACTTCAGAGAGATCCACGAAGTGCGAAGGATTCGAAAGGACAGCGATGGTGATCAAGGTGCAGCAGCAGGCACAACAAGACAACATTGAGTGGTTGGCCTCGGATGACTCGATAGAGTCGACTTTTGCAGCATCAGAAGGATTTTAGGTTTAAGTAGAGCATCGGACAGAGGCGGCTTCATAGGTGGAGGGAGATGTGATACGAGTTCAAAGTAGAGGGATGCAAAAAAAAGACCTACATCCCAGCACCACCACCAGAGTTGCACATAGCCAGATGGAGAGAATTGTGCAGGTGGAGAGGCATGACTTTGAGGAGATCGTGTCAGGTAGAGCATCAGTTGCAGTGAGCGCCGGTTTAAGAATGCTGCAGTTTCTCCAGAGAAGTCCAAGACGAGTGGTGTAGCTGCCAAGTAGAAGGGAGCCTATAAATTTCAAGGTGGTGCCAAGATGTAAGCTAGGTTCTTCAGCTATGAAGGCGGTCATCCCAAAGATCTCCAAGGAAGCTTAGAAGCTGAAGAAGGTTGGCGGTGGCAAAGATGTTCGTACAAAGGGCTGTGAGGGTATGTAGTGACAGCAGGATAGTGTAGGAGGATATTGCTAGGTGTGCCAAGACTTGGGAGGATCAAGGTAGAGATTGTAGGAGTTGGTGTAGTGCTCCCAAGCTTTAGAAGGCCACAAGAGGAGTCAGGGTGTTGGCTCTGAGAGACTAGGCAGATGTGGTCCTAGGGCTAGAACGAAAGTGGTCCTAGGGTGGAGGTGGTGTATAGCTCTCCATGGACTTGAGTTTCAGATATTGAGGACTTCGAGGGGCTTGGTTGGTGCTCTAGAGTCTTGGAGATACAAAGCCTTAATCGACTCAGACTGAGATTGGATCGACTAAGTTGAAGATGAGTCGACTCAGTTTCAGTCTGGATTGACTATATTTTAGAGAACAGAAAGCAGAATCTCGGATAAACTATGGCACGGCACATAGGTGAGTCGACTCAAGATCAGTCTGAATCGACTCAGTCCCAAATAAGTCGACTCAGTCCTAGTCTGAGCTGACTCAAGTGGGGGTTGCCAGTGAAGATAGATTTTTTATTTCTTTATAGGATTGTGTTTGATCCTAGAGATTTTAAGGTCTGGTTCGAGAAGTTTTAAGGGGGCTAACTCAGGGTTTGGACTAGGATTAAGTTCATGAGATGGGAACATGTGAGACATGGATGTACATGGGCTCGATGAGTGCTTTCATGTATGGGTTAGCTAAGAGAGCTTTTTGGTCAGGTCTTATTAGCTATATGTATATATATACATAGATTGTATTAGGATTTAATACAGTGGAATCTAATTGATCTTTTCTCCCTAACTCTCTCTTTTTCTCTGATTCCAGTGCCAAAACCCTAGCATCTCCTCATGTCTCCATTGTTTGCTTCTGCATTTCTTCTTTATTTGATGGATTAACACCTAGGTCCGTGCAAGGTGATCCTCATCTGGTACGGGAGTTGTACCAAAGATCCAACACTGTAGCATTCACCCTGGGTCACTTGGCTTTGACAAAGGCTTTAATTGCCTCCCCCCATTTTTTCCATCCCATCCTCCCATCAGTATCATAACAAGATAAAAAGGAAAAGAGAAAAAGGTGGAGGAGAGAGAAAAGATGGAGGGTATTTTTGTCTGTGGGTGCCCACACACCCTGTGCGTGTCCAACCCCTTTCTCGACCCCCCAGGCCTTCCTCAGCCCGCAGGCCTCCTTCGGCCTTTGCAGCCTCTTTATAGTCCCGTCACATCATCCCATTAAAAATGAGAATAATCATGAGTAAAGCAAGCTCTTTCCACACTCTCAGCTCCTGCTTGTCAGCCTGTGCCATCAGTAGGTGGGCCTCCCACATGTCATGAGGTGACATTATCAGGCATGATTCTGGAGGACATTGTTAGCTCTAGAGATTGATTTTGATGAATAACAAAATATTTGAGTATATATTTAAACTAATAAATTTCTTAAGATAATATTTCAAAAAAAAAATTATAGAGTATCAAGAGAGATTTTAAAGATAAAATTGAGAACAAATAAGAAGAATTTGGAGGCTTTTGGAGTATAATGCACATCTGAAACAAGATTTTTCTTCTCCAAAGATTGGAATTGAAGAGAATTTTAAAAAAAATTCACAAAAAGTTCAGAGGAGAGCACCTCGAGTCGACTTAAGATGGTTCTAAGTCGACTCAAGTTGAAACCGTGAAGAAAAAATATTTTGGCATGCAAGAGTTTTAATCGATATGCTCTCGAGTCGACACAAGTTGGGCATGAGTCAACTCAAATGAACAGTAACAAAAAAAGTAAAGCTTTAGAGCAAAAAAATTTCGATCGAGCAGAGGGATCGAGTCAACTCAAATTGGTCGAGTCGAGATCTCAAAAAATAATAGAGAGTATGATTTTTGGGATAAAAATTTGAAACAGACTCGCAGGCATGTCGAGTCGACTCAAGGCACGTTGAATCAACTTAAAGCTCAAGTTGAGTCGACTCAAATCTCTATGGTTAGTTCTATCAAATTTTCAAAATTACATAGTCTACTTTCCAACGGCCATATTCAGTCTTCCAACAGTCTGAAACATCACTCTAACCCATCAAACATTGGAAAATACCTACAAAACTCGTGGGAGACAAGACTTGTCACAAGAATCATTGAGAGAAAGCAAAAGTCAAGTGAAAAAGGCCAAAGTGCATTGAAAAGAAAGCATTCAATTTTTAACTCATTGATACATCAAATCAAGAGATTTTCTTCAGTAAGAAGATAAGTTCATCTACTCAAAAGTTTCCACAAAAGAAGATTCAAGAGATTCATCGATATTTTTGCTCATTAAAAGAGCTTTTTATTTTTAATTATTGTTCTACTTTTGTCTTTGTTATAACTAGCTTCAATAGAATTTTGAAGCTAGGAGATAGGCCCATCCAAGTCTGAGAATTAGATTGTAAGCCAAGAATTAGCTTGGAATTGGTTGTGATTGGTGATCTAGTATAAAATCAACTGGATTTTAATTTATGAGTCTAAAAAAACTATCCAATTGTAATCTTAGATAAATTATAGTAAAATTTTTAAGTGAATCTTGGAGAGTGGACATAGGTGCAAGGGACACCGAACCACTATTAATTTTGATGTTTGTGATTGTTGCTTGTCCTCTAACTTTTCATTGCTCCTATATTTCTGCTTATTTAGTTGCATTTGAATTCAGCACTCACCAATACTTCACTACTTTGAAAAACTGCACATTACTTGTTTAAATTTTTGAAAAACCCAATTCATCCTTCCTCTTGGATTGTCTTACTAGGCAACAAGTGGTATTAAAACTTGATACTCACTTATATTTGATCTAATGATCAAGAGTTAAGATCAAATGACAACACAAATGAGTGCATCTCTTGTCGAAGGGCAATCGACCAACTGTCCATCTTTGTTCGATCAATGAAACAAATTATACTAATTGAAAAGCATGCATGTGCATTTACATTCAACTACTTGATTATCAACTTTGAAGAGTAATAATCAAAGGTCCATACACATTCATAATTAAAATAAATGGTAAAGATATTACCAAATCCGAAGAGAATTGGGATAAGCATGACATGAGAATGATAGAATTAAATGCTAAGGCTATAAATGTTCTATATTGTACATTAGATCTTAATGAGTTTAGTAGGATTTCTATATATGCATCAGCTAAAAAGATTTAGGATAGGTTAGAGGTCACCCATGAGGGTAGCAATCAAGTAAAAGAGTCCAAAATAAATACGTTTGTGCACAAATATGAATTATTTAAAATAAAAGTAAATGAGTCTATTTCTGAAATATTTACTAGATTTATTGATATTATCAATAGTTTGAAAAGCTTAAAAAAATCTTATTCTAATAATAAGCTTGTTTGCAAAATCCTTAGGTCACTTCTGAAGACTTGGGAAGTGAAGGTCACCACCATTCAAGAAGTCAAAGACCTCAACAAGCTACTATTGGAAGAACTTCTTGAGTCTCTAATGACTCGAGTTAACCATGAGGTATAATATGAAGGAAGAAACTAAAAAGAAAAAGACCATCGCTCTCAAGACTACTACCTCTAAGGATGATGAAAGTGAAGAATCTGATGAAGAAGAGGAAAAAAAAGACTTGGCCTTGATCGTAAGGAAGTTCAAGAGGTTCATGAGGAAGAAGAAGCAAAGCTTTAAGAAGAAGACCTTCAAAGGTGAGTCAAGTAAGAAAAAGGAAAAAGAAAAGGAGAAGGAGCTGCCTATTTGTTTTGAGTGTAAGAATCCCAATTATTTTAGAATGGACTACTGTCTCCTCAAGAAATCATCCAAAAAATTCAAAAAGGAGGCAATGATAGCCACTTGAAACAATAGTGAGGACTCAAGCTCTAAAGAAGAAACTCAAAAGGTGGCAAACCTTTGCTTGATGGCTCATCAAGGGGAAGTAAATGCTGAAAACTTCCTAGATTTTATATTTGATGAATTACAAGATACTTTTTCTGAACTTATGACTGAATATAGAAAAGTAACTTTGAAAAATAAAAAATTAAAAAAGCTAAATCTTGAACTTAACCATGAAAAAGGAAAGATTTCTGAAAAACTTAATACACTAACTTGTGAAAATCAGAAATTAAGTGATGAACTAAAGAAGATTAAACCATTTATAGAGAAATTTACTTATAGCTCCAAAAAACTGCATATGTTATTAAATAAACAAAGAGCTATTTTTAACAAGATCGGATTAGGATTTAAATCTCAAAAGAAGTAAAAATTACTAAAAAATCTATTTGTTAAAGCTTCATCAAATTCTACTTCAAATATTTCATGTTATTGCTGTGAAAAAATTAGTCATAAATCCTATGCATGTGATTTTAGAAAATTAAATAAAAAAATGATTAAAATGATTTGAGTTCCAAAAAGAACCATGAGTACTAACCCTAAAAGATCCAAGATGACTTGGGTACCTAAAAACTCTACTTGATTTTCTTGTGTAGGAGTGTCTTGCAGTCCAGGGGAGAAAAAGCTTTGGTATCTTGATAGTAGCTATTCAAGGTACATGACAGGTGATAAATCTCAATTTAACACTTTTGAACCTAAAGATGCAGCAGTGGTTATATTTGGAGATAATAGGAAAAGGTGTATCATTGGTGTCGGTAACATTCGTATCACTCCCTTCATCTCTATTCAAAATGTAATATTAGTCAATAGATTGAAATATAATTTACTTAGTATTAGTCAATTTTGTGATAAAAGATTTAAAAAAACTTTTGAGTCTTTATTATGCATAGTCTTTAGTCCCAATGATAATGGCATCATGTTCATTGGACATAGACATGACAATATCTATATGGTGGATCTAGATGATCTTCACATGAAGAATGATCAATATTTTATTGCAATGGATGTCAAAGTTTATGAGACTAGCTAGTTATGGTATTATAGATAGGTCATGCAAGCATGGATTTGCTTTCAAAACTCATTAAGAAAGATCTTGTTAAAGGCCTACCAAAATTAAACTTTGAAAAGAATAGAATTTATGATACTTGTCAATTTGGAAAACAGATTAGAAACTCTTTTCAAGCAAAAGGTATGGTTTCAATATCTAGACCTTTAGAATTGCTTCATACGGATTTATTTGGACCCACTTGGTCCACGAGCTTAGGACGTAAGAAATATGGTCTTGTTATTGTAGATGATTTTTCAAGACTTACTTGGGTAATGTTTTTAGCACAAAAGGATAAAGCTTTTAATACATTCACTCAATTTTATCGCAAAGTTTCAAATAAAAAGGACACATCTATTGTATGCATTCATAATGATCATGGCACCGAATTTAAAAATCAGTATTTTAAAAATTTTTATAATGAGAAAAAAATTGATCATAATTTTTCTACACCTAGAACACCTCAACAAAATAGGATAGCAGAAAAAAATTATACCTTACAAAAAATGGCATGTACAATATTATGTGAAAGTGATTTATCTAGATATTTTTGAGTGAAAGCTATCAACACCGCATGCTATATTTTAAATCATGTATTATTTTGACCTATTCTAAAGAAAACTCCATATATATGAACTTTGGAAAGAAAAAACCAAATATAAACTATTTTCATATTTTGGGTTGTAGATGTTTTATACTAAATAGTGGAAAGGATAATTTAGAAATATTCGATGTCAAGTCGAATGAGGGTATCTTATTAGGATGCTCCACATCAAGTAAGGCATATAGAGTCTTTAACAAAAGAACTCTTGTTGTTGAAGAATCTATTCATATGATTTTTAGTGAATCTAATGATAAATCTCCTAGAAAGAAAGATATTTTAGAGAAAAATATAAAAATTTTAGACAACAAAATGGATAATCTCACACTAAAGGATGATCCTCCCTAAAATGAAGAAGATGATGCAAAAAAAGATGATGAAGAAGAGAAGCATGAAGAACCCACTCCAAGCCAAAAGGATGATCTACCTAAAGAGTGGAGGTATGCTTATGGACATTCAAAAGATTTAATTATACGTGATCTATCACAAAGGGTAAGAACTCATTTTTTTTAAGAAATATAAATAATTATCTAGCATTTGTATCTCAAATTAAACCCAAAACTATTGAAGAGACTAAAAGTGACCCAAATTGGATAAATGCTATACAAAAGAAACTAAATCAATTTGAAAGAAATAAAGTTTAAATATTAACTGAATGACCTAACAACTATCTAGTGATTGAAACTAAATAGATTTTTAAAAAAAATTAGATAAAAATAAAATTATTGTTGAAAATAAATCTAGAGTAGTAGCTAAAGAATATAATCAAGAGAAAGGTATTGATTTTGATGAAATTTTTACTCCAGTAGCTAGATTAGAAGAAATTAGGCTATTACTTGCATTTGCCTATTTTATAAACTTCAAATTATATCAAATAGATGTTAAAAGTATATTTCTTAATGGTTATATAGTTGAGGAAGTGTGTGTTAAGTGACCATCAAGTTTTAAAAATCATGCATTTTCAAACCATGTCTTTAAACTACATAAAGCTTTATATAGACTAAAATAAGTCCCACATGTATGGTATGAAAGGTTAAGTAAATTTTTATTAGATAATGAATTCACTAGAAGAAATATGATAAAATATTATCTTTAAAAAGAAAAGATGATAATCTATTAGTGGTATAAATTTATGTGGATGATATTATCTTTGGTGCTACTAATAAATCTCTTTGTCAAGAATTTGTCAAGCTTATATAGGAAGAATTTGAGATGAGCATGATGAAAGAGCTGAACTTCTTTCTCGAACTCCAAATCAAGTAAAATGAAGAAGAAATCTCTATCAACCAAACAAAATACATAAAAAAAATACTCGAGAAGTTTGGAATGGAGACTTCAAGATCGATTGACACACCTATGAGTCTCTCCTGTAAGCTTGACAAAAATAAAAGGGATAAGAAAGTAGATACTAAATTATATAAAGGTATGATAAGCTCTCTACTCTATTTTACTATAAGTAGGCTAGATATTATGTTTAGTATTTGCATATGTGCTAGGTATCAATCAGATTCTAGAGAATCTTATTTACTTGTTGTTAAAAAAAATTTTAAATTATTATCTGGCATACTTAATGTAGGCTTATGGTATGATAGATTATCACCTTTTGAGTTAATTGGATACTTTGATGTTGATTTTACTGGATGTAAACTAGATAGAAAAAGCACAAGTGGCATATGTCAATTTTTTAAAGTTAATTTGATCTCATGGTTTAGCAAGAAATAAAACTCAGTAACATTATCTATGATCGAGGCTAAATATATTGCTATAGAAAGTTGTTGTACTCCAATCATGTGGATTAAATAATAACTTGAAGATTTTGACATTAAACTTAATAAAATTTTAATAAGATATGACAACACAAGTGCAATCAATTTAACTAAAAATTTAATTCAACATTCAAGATTTAAACATATTGAGATAAAACATCACTTCATAAGAGATCATATATAAAATAATGATGTACTGCTTGTGTTTGTTAGTACTGATGAATAATTAGCTGATATTTTTATCAAATCTCTTAGTGAAAAAAAAATTAGCATCATTAGAAGAGATCGAGGGATTTGCTATCATTCAAATTAGATCTCATCCTCTTTGCCAAAACTAAATTAATTCAAATTCAAAACAATCAATTTTATCTATATAATCATTGATTGACCTCTTTTGAAGACCCCCAAAGTCTCTAGTGCACTAAATAATCAATGAAACAATGATATGTTTCAAACTCGTACTCAAGTCAACTCAAACAAAAATTTGAGTCGACTCATGCTCGAGTCAACTCGAGTATAACTCCAAGTCAACTCGACTGTCATGGCTATAGGCATTTAAATGGATCTGTAACTCCTTGTGATGCCTTAAAACCACCTCAATCTCTTTCATGAGGGTCCCCCTTTTCTCCAAAAACCCTTCCATCAGTTTCTCCTTCAATCTTTGCCCTCTATCTCCCTATCAATCCTTGATTTGTGGTTGGTTTGAGTGAGATGGTGCGGACAAGGCACCTTAGGCATAGAACTCTTTCAAGTCGAAGTATTGAACAACGAGAATGAAGGAAGAAAACCCGACTAGATCAATTAGCATCTCAAGCGGCTGAGTCATCCAACCTACTATGCAACTCGAAGAAAATGAGTTGAATGAGGTTAAGGATCAAGGTATGGAGACTTCTCCTTCTCCATAGCCCACTCCATTTGAGAGAATGGCTACTAGAGCCATTGCAATGGGGAGGAGAGTGGACTTTGCTTTCTTTGAGGGATATCATTTCTCCATAGGTCCATGATTTAAGAGGATGGGATGGAAAAATTTTTGTTGTTCAAATATCCCCACGTCCCTAGGTTGGTAAGGAAATTTTATGCAAATTTAAGAAGAGAAGTAGATGATGTAGCTACCACTGCAAAAGGTGTACATTTTAAGGCTTCAGAAGAAATTCTAACTCTCATGTTTGGCCTACCTAGAGATGGGGTTGTACCCAAAAGAATGTCTGATAAAAAGACTACACTGAGAGTGATTGTAGAAAGAGAGGATGTAGTAGGAGACATTCTAGCCCCGACTCTTTCAATAGAGATGAGGATATTGCATCACATCATAGGAGGGATTTTCATTCCTAAGTTGGAGAGACATGATTTTGTGTCAGAGAGAGAGCTGAATGTGATGTATCATATTATTCAGGGTATCCCTCTGAATTTTCTTGAGATTATGATGCACCAGATTAGAGAGGTAGCGGCGAAGAATAAGGTTTGTTTACTTTATGGGATGGCATTGACTAGATTATTTGAGACAATAGGAATTTCTCTAGAAAATGAGGGTTTTAAGAAGTAGTCTCACTTTAAGGTTTATGATGCTAAGGCATTGACTTGAATGAAGTATCATGTGGAAGCTAGGAGATGGGTGAAGAATATATCTGGACAGAAGAGAAGAGAATCTAGAGTCGAGGAGTCAGGAGAGCCTTCTTCTCCTATTGCCTCTAAAGCTCTATCTATTTTTCTTTCCTCATCTAGGGCTGCCCCAAATCTTACTTCACCAGCCATACCTCAGTTCACACCTCCTACAGTTTTTGTTCCTCAACCAGCAGCTATTGATTCAGCATCCTTGGAGAGGCTGGATGATCTGATTTCAGCTAGAGTTAGTGGAGAGATACGGACTTTGTATGAGAAGATAGAGAGCATTCAGACCGAGATGAGATCTATATCCGAGAGGCTTACTACCTTGGAGCAGAGAGAGTTGAGGCTCGATGCACTAGATGATGTTTTTGATTTGGCTGGACAGATGCCCGACTGAGGGGGAGCCTTGAGTCCAGGGGCACTAAGATGCTTACTGCTATGGAGGACTTGGACAGTTTGGCACTGAGATGCAGTCAGCCGCCCTCAGACGATTCGCACGAGCTCAGTAAGAGGGCATGCTTTCTGTTTTATCTTTCATTAGTAGATTGTTAAGCATGATTGAGTGGATTGTCCTAAGAGCAATACCAGTAACTGCCAGAGCTTTCATGGCCCATCCTGCTCCTGCTTACCCTCAGCCTACTCAGCCTCAGTCCACTCCACATCCTCCTTCTCAGCCTTCCACCAGCCAAGCTAAACCTCCATTCAAAGTTTATACTAGAGCTGGTGTAGGATTTTTAGCACACAGCATAGGACCATCATCCAGAATCCGAAGTAGGAGAGTTGGACCTTCCATTTTGCGAGCAAGTTCATCTGAGACTCTAGAGATTCCATCTGATGATGATGGGCAGAGCTACACTTATAGGCTCACTCAGACTCTCTAGGATATCTATGTATCTAGGTAGTCATATAGTTATATCCATGTACTGGTTGATCTCCTATGTATCATTGGTATACCGCATTTCTATTTTGGGCAGTATATTCATTTTGACTGATACGTTGTAAAACTTTATTTCAATGCAATGAACCTTACTTATTATGGTTTGCTTATGAAAGATGAATGCTTGTATGATATGTTTTGAGTGGTAATGTTAATTGATACATTGACTTTATACTCTTGCACTATTATGTTGTGTGTTATACCATGTATCATATTGGTCAATATGCACTCTCTATTATGAATGATGACAAAAAGGGGGAGAAAGATATAAAATATAAGCACATAAAAGCAAGATTTCAAACAATTTTAAAGTGATAATGATCTCATGCATTTTTAGAATGAATAAGAGCAAATGACTTCAATTTTTTTATGATCAAGTGATAAAATATGGTATTCTTATAAAAACCTAGGCACAAGCTAAGGGGGAGCAAAGTGACAAAATTAAACCTCTTTTGAATTCTCATGGCAATCATATTCCAAATTGCTGAAATCTTGATTTAAATGCCTAACTTGTGACTTGATACATGACATTCAAATTGAAAATACATGAGTTTCATCAATTTCTTAGAACACTCTCAATTATCAAAGTTTATGTTCTCTATGCCTTATATCATTTGTTTATATACTCAAAGTTTTGTCATCATCAAAAAGAAAGAGATTGTTAGCCCCAGGGATTGATTTTGATGAATAACAAAATGTTTGAGTATATATTTGGACTAATAAATTTTCTAAGATAATATTTTATAAAAAATTATAGAGTATCAAGAGAGATTTTAAAGATAAAATTGAAAATAAATAAGAAAAATTTGGAGGCTTTTGGAGTGTGATGGACATCTAAAACAAGGTTGGAAAAGAACATCCAAAGACTGGAATTGAAGAGCATTTCAAAAGAAAAAATTCATAAAAAGTTTAGAGGAGAGCACATCGAGTCGACTCAAGATGGTTTCAAGTTGACTCAAGTTGAAACAGTGAAGAAAAAGTATTTTGGCATACAAGAGTTCTAGCTGGCACGCTCTCGAGTAGACTCAAGTTGGGCATGAGTTGACTCAAATAAACAGTAACAGAAAAAATAAAGCTTCAGAATAGAAAAAATTTCGATCGAGTAGAGGGGTTGAGTTGACTCAAATTGATCAAGTCGAGGTCTTAGAAAATAACATAGAATATGATTTTTGAGATAAAAGTTTGAAGCAGACTCGCAGGCTAGTCGAGTCGACTCGAGGCACGTCGAGTCAACTCAAAGCTCAAGTCGAGTTGACTCAAGGGTCAGTTGAGTCGACTCAAATCTCAACGGCTAGTTTTGTAGAATTTTCAAAACTGCACAATTCACTTTTCAATGGCCATATTCAGTCTTCCAACGGTCTAAAATATCAATCTAACCTATCAAACATTGGAAAACACTTATAAAACTCATGGGAGACAAGACTTATCACAAGAATTATTGAGATGAAGCAAAAGTCAAGTAAAAAAGACCAAAATGCATTAAAAGAGAGCATTCAATTTCTAACTCATTGATACCTCAAATCAAGAGATTTTCTCGAGCAAGAAAATAAGTTCATCAGCTCAAAAGTTTTCACAAAAGAAGATTCAAGAGCTTCATCGATATTTTTGCTCATTAAAGGAGCTTTTTGTTTTCAATTGTTGTTCCACTTTTATCTTAATGGTAACTAACTTTAATAAGATTTTGAAGCTAGAGGATAGGCTCATCCAAATATGAAAATTAGATTGTAAGTCAAAGATTGACTTGAGGTTGGTTGTGGTTAGTGATCCAATGTAAAACCAACTGAATTTTGGATAGTTAGCCTGAAAATACTATCCGACTGTAATCTTGGACAGATTATGATGGAATTCCCAAGTGGGTCTTAAGGAGTGGACGTAGGTGTAAGATGCGCTGAACCACTATAAATTTTGATGTTTGTGATTGTTGCTTGCCCTCTAACTTTTTATTGCTCTTATATTTCTACTTAGTTGCACTTGAATTTAGCACTCACTAATACTTCACTACTTTGAAAAATTGTACATTACTTGTTTAAATTTTTGAAAAATCCAACTCACCCCCCCCCCCTCTTAGGTTATCTTACTGGGCAACAGACATTTAATTGGAGACAAATATCTCTGACAATCCCATGCTCTCCCATGACTAACAAATCTGGTAATGAGCGGACAGTCTATTCTGACAACCTACAGGCCCAAGTCTAACAAACTCCAATCTCTATCTATAAGAAGAAGCCAAAAGAAGGACCTCAAGGTACGCGATCTCCTCTCTTCCAAAATACTCGTTCCTCCCTCTGTTGAGCAAAAAACCAACTTGAGCATCAGAAGGTCCCACTGGAGCCACCTCCGATTGAAAATTTTTCTTGCAGGTCCTGCCGCCGCCATCATGCCGCTGTCGATCTGCCGTCGCCGTTCGACTCTAGGCATCCCGATCTCAAGATGAATTTCTGCATCAATAGAATGATCCCAGAGAAAAAATTCAAATCCGTTTGTAGGAAGAAGTAAGCATCCAATGAGAGGAGCTTCATCGTGCTGCTCCAACATCGGGATTATCCTCATCGGCCGTCTATCTCCAAATTAGTCAGATGATCCAACTATCCATGAACCGGCCGACATCGACCAAAGTTCTTCGGGATCATCCTCGTCGGTCTCAAAACTGAAAGGAAGCTCCAAGCAAGGGAAGAGACTACAACTTTTAGAGAATTTTTTTTTTTTTAAATTTTCGAATCACTTTTGTTTCTACGTCTGTATTCAAATTTTAAATTTAAATTTTGAACAGAATTCGTATGAGAAAAGAGATCACAGTGGATCAACATTCAGATAAGAAAAAATAAAGAGAGAGAGAGAGAGAGAGAGAGAGGGGCCCTTCCTTTCCCTCTGCCATCCTGTCACCAGTGACCGCCAAAAAAAAAAAAAAGGGGGAAAGAGAAAAAAGGTGGGGAAGAGGGGGAAGGGACTGGCTGTCACCATACTTCCCTGTCACGCATGCCTCCTCCGGCACCGGAGCCGGCTTCGCCGCCCCCGCGCGGCCTCTCTCGATGTCAAAGACCAGATCTGGCGGCCCCCGGGCTTCCCTGTCGCGCGTCGGGGCCTGGTCGGCGGTCCCGCATACCCTGCTCCCCTCACGAGTGTCGAGGCCTAGTCGCCCTGCTCCCCTGGCGCACGCTGAGCCTGGTCGTCCTGCTCTCCTCCATCTTGCACCGGAGCCTAATCGGTGGTCCCGCGCGCTCCCCTCGCGCGCATCGAGGCCTGGTCATCTTGCTCTCCCCCATTGAGCGTCGAGGCAGATCGGTGGCCCCGACGATCTCCAGCTCCTCCCCGCGTGCTCCCTGCGTGCCAAGGCCTCCAACGGCGGCGACTGGTCCAAAGTCAAAGAAAAAAAAAAAAAAGGAAAAAAGGAAAAGAGAAAATGAAAGAAGATGGATATGTGGGAAAGGGAAGAGGAGGCAAAGGATGAGAAAAAGGAGAAAAATCTCCATGTGCTCAGCTTCGAAAGATGCCGAGGCCGCCTACATGCGGTCTCATGTGTGCCCATCCATGCACCGAATCTCGAGCGTGACGGCACCAAAGCCCATGGTGGATAATGCACCACGTTACCTCTTATATTCCGATGATTTCTGATGGTACCCCGTCCGTCGTGCCTATGCTTCAGGAACTACCCACGGTCATTTGAACGTGGCAGGTATAATCACTCCCCTTGCCCCATCCCATCATAGGTGGCAGCGAAAGGAAGACAAAATGATAGAGAAGACAAAAAAAAGAAAAGGAAAAAGAAACGAAGAAAGAGGAAAAGTGACGCGAGAAAAAAAAAAAAAAGTTTGCGGGTCCTCTTTCTGCATGTGCACCATGCCTGTACACCGAGATGGCCAACAAGCAGTCGCAAGTCAGCTCAAAACTGAATAAATATGATAAGAGACTCTCAAATCTCTTTATCTATTCTCTTTTTGTCAGATAATGATCTCTGAACGTCTGAGCTGAGGTAAGAATCAGATAAAAGTAAAACTTAAGATCGAGTTGGGGTGAAGAGCACACTGGCCAAGGCACATGATGAAAAAGCCAAGCAAAACCAAGGACTCCCAAGTAGATCAGGAAAAGCTTTTATATTGATGCGACAGGACAAAAAGAAAGAGTCAAGATGGGGAGAGGCCTTTTCAATGCCCATTTGTGCCTGTAGGGAGAGGCTCTTTCAACGGCCTAACTGAAGGAGGCCAGATGGCCCTTTTCATACCCCAGCAAGGAAAAAGATCCCGTCGGGACCTTTGGATCTTTAATGCCCTTCGAAAGGTGCCTGAGATCCCTGAGGTCAAAGTGGACTAAACCCTGTAGGGATCTCTGGATTCTTTATGCCCTTTGAAAGGCACTTGAGATCTCCAAGGCCACAGCGAACCAGACCCTATGGGGACCTCCAGATCTTTGATGCCCTTCAAGAGGCATCTGAGATCTCCGAGGCCACAGCGGATCAGATCCTGTGGGGACCTCGGATCCTTGATGCCCTTCGAGAGGGCCTGAGATCCTTGAGGACACAGCGGACTAGACCCTGTAGGAACCTATGGATCCTTGATGCCCCTTGGGAGACACTTGAGATCTTCGAGGTCATAGCAGACTAGACCCTGTGGGGACCTCTGGATCCTTGATGCCCTTCGAAAAGTGCCTGAGATCCTTAAGGCCACAACAGACCAGACCTTATGGGGACCTCTAGATTCTTGATGCCCTTTAGAAGGTGCCTAAAATCCCCAAGGCCACATCGGACCAAATCCAGTGGGGACCTCCAGATCTTTGATGCCCTTCGGGAGGCACCTGAGATTTTCGAGGTCACAGTGGATCAGACCCTATGGGGACCTCCAGATCTTTGATGTCCTCCGGGAGGTACTTAAAATCCCTGAGGTCACAGCGGGACCAAACCCTGTGGGGACCTCTGGATCTTTGATGTCCTTCGGGAGGCGCCAAAGATCCTCGAGGCCACAGCGAGACTAGACCCAGTGGAGACCTCTGGATCCTTGATGCCCTTCAAGAGGTACCTAAGATCCTCGAGGCCACAGCAGACCAAACCTTGTAGGGATCTCCAGATCCTTGATGCCCTTCGGGAGGCACCTGAGATTTTTGAGGCCACAGCGGACAAAAGATGGCCTTTGATTGGCTTAATCTTGGGAAATAAAAGATGACTTTTAATCGGCTCAATCATTGAAGATCGGAAAGATGATTTTTGATCAGCTTACTCTCAAAAAATGCAAGACGACCTTTGATCGGCCAATTATTGCAGATAATAAGACAGTCTTTGATTGGCTTTAAAAAGTAGCTCCCATATGAGCCTTATCAAACTCTTGCATATTCAGCTTCGAACGGTGCCGAGGCCATCCGGACACAATCTCATGTGCATCCATCCATATGTCGGTCTTCAGACTGAGTCAAATTCTATGAGGGATGACCAGCTATGCTGAGCTGTGCTATTCCCTGGGTCACTTGAATCTGATAGACATCAATGCCTCTCCAGTCACATCCCATTCCCCCATAAGCAACAGGACCAAAAAAGAAAAAGAAAGAGAAAAGAGAGAAAACAAAAAGAAAAGTGGAGGATGAAAAGGAGGCTACAGCTTCCCCCATGTGCCCGACATGCACTCGACCGGCCTCGAGGCCCACCAACAAAAGAGGAAGAGGAGGAGGCTACGGCCTCCCCCATGCACCCGATGCGTGCTCAGCTGGCCCTAAGGCCCGCCGACAAAAAAGAAGAAGAGGAGACTACAGCCTCCCCCACGCGCCTGACGCACGCTCGGCTGGCCCCGAGGCCCACTGATGAAGAAGAATAAGAAGAGGAGGCGATGGCCTCCCACGCACCCGATGCACGTTCGGCCGGCCCCGAGGCCCACCGACAAGGAAAAAGAAGAGGAGGCTATGGCCTCCCCAACGCACTTGATGCACGCTCAGCCAGCCCCGAGGCCCATCGACGAAGAAGAAGTGGAGGCCATGCATTCGGTCGGCCCCGAGGCCTGCCGACAAGGAAGAAGAAGAGGAGGCTACGGCCTCCCCCACGCACCTGACATGCGCTTGACCGACCCCGAGGCCCGCTGATGAGGAGGAAGAGGAGGAGGCTATGGCCTCCCCCATGCACCTGATAAATGCTCGGCCAGCCCCAAGGCCCACCGACAAAGAAGAAGAAGAGGAGGAGGCTACGGCCTCCCCCATGCACCTGATGTGCACTCGGTCAGCTCTGAGGCCCACCAACAAGGAAGAAGAAGAGGAGGCTACAGCCTCCCCCACGCGCCTAACGCATGCTCGGCCGACCCCAAGGCCCGCTGACGAGGAAGAAGAGGGAGGAGGGGGAGGCCGTGGGCCTCCCACGAGAGTCCCCTGTGTTGTGGTGCGTTCGAGGCCCCTTGCATAGCCGGGGTCCATCAACATGACCCCCGAGGCTGCCTCTGCGTGCCCAGCCCCCTTTGGCCGCCGACAACATCCGTGCTTCTCCTTTGGCTGACAATGCCTTTGCGTGCTTCCTTCGATCGAGATTCCCTCCATGTGAGTGCCGCTCCTAGCCAATGCCTCCTCCATTCACCTCGACAATGAATCCACATGCACGCCCTTCTAGTCAAGCCCACTTCTGCTTCTGTGCGTGTGCTCCAATGATGAGGCCAACATTGTTAAGGCCCCCACCAAAAAAAAAAGAAGAAGAAGAAGAAAAGAAAAAGAAGGCCAGAGAAAAATGAAGAAAGGAGAGAGCCTAATCTAGACTGATCCAAGGCTCACATATCCAGCCCAAGCCAGATAACAAGGGGTCGAGCAGAACTCACAGGCCTTCAAACAAAACTCATGATAAAAAGCTCTTGAGCTACCATCCACTATTCTCCTTTTTTCTTCTCGCAGGACCATTGGACACCAAAGTCAGATCTAAGCAGAGGACAAAAACAAGGCCGACTAGAAGGAGGCCAACCCCTGAAGGTCGAGGAAGCTGACCTGACGAGGCCGATCAAAAGGAGGCCAACCCTAGAAGGTCGATCGAAGAAGTCTTCATGGAGGAAGAAGACCCCCACACATACCATCAGTAATATTTTCTAAAAATATTTTTTAATAGAGAACTTTTATTTCAAGCCTACAGGTCTCATCTGTTCATCAATCTATAGAGAAAGCGAGGAAGGCCGGATGGCCCAGATGGGGAAAGACCATTTGGCCCTTTTGTGTCCCAGGAGAGAGGTCCTTTCAACGGCTCTTTTTGTATCCCAGCAAAAAACCAACAGCTTTTGATTGACCCATTGAAGGAGCCTCTGATCGGTTTTAAAAAATCAATGGCCTTTGATCGGCCCATCGAAGGAGCCTTCGATTGACTTTGAAAAATCAACGACTTTTGATTAATCCATCGAAGGAGCCTCTGATCGGCTTTAAAAAATCAACGATCTTCAATCGGCCCATAGGAGCCTCAGATTGACCTTAAAAATCAGCTCCCAATAAGCCTTATCAGCTCCCGACTGTGCCTCAGATTTACTCTGGGTTGCCTAAACAGGATACATGCCATGATTTGCTGCCCCACGTATCTGGCGCACACAATAACTTCTCTCGAAATAGAAAAAAAAGAGGAAGAAGAAAGGTTTTGGCACGTCTTCGGCACACCTGAAGTACTTCCTTCATCCAACTCAATTTTGATTCGAACTCAAGAGTGGGGGGCTAGTGTTCGGGATATTTTGATACTAGCCCGAAGATATGGGACCCGAAAGACTTTTGAACCATGCCCCCAGTTGCACATATACTGCAGCATTCACCTTGGATCACCTGGCTCTGATCGAGACTTTAATTGCCTCCCCCCTTTTTTCCATCCCATCCTCCCATTAGCATCATAACAAGATAAAAAAAGACAAAAAAAAATGGAGAGAGAAAAGTGGTAGATATTTCTGTCCGTGGGTGCCTGCGCTTTTTGTGTGTGTCCGACCCCTTCCTCGGCCCACTAGGTCTTCCATAGCCAGCAGGTCTCCTTCGACCTCCTTATAGCCCCATCACATCATCCCATTAAAAATAAAAATAATCATAAGTAAAGCAAGCTCCTCCCACACTCTCAGTTCTTGCTCGTCAGCCCATACCATCAGTAGGTGGGCCCCCCACATGCCATGAGGTGATATTATCGAGTATGATTCTCAAGGATATTTAATGAGAGATGAAAATCTCTTACAATTCCATGCTCTCCCATGACTAACAAAATTGGTAGTAGGCGGATAGCCTATTCTGACAATTTACAGGCTCAGACCTAACAAACTCTGATCTCTATCTATAAGAAACCAAAAGAAGGACCCCACGATACACGACCTCCTCTCTCCTAATATGCTCGCTCCTCCCTCTGTTGAGTAAAAAACTGACATAAGCATTGAAAGATCTCCACTGGAGCCACCTTCGATTGGAGATTTTTTTTGTAGGTTCTGCCATCATCGATCTACCCTCGCCACCCGACTCCAGCCATCCCGACCTCGAGATGAATTTATGCATCAACAGTCAACATTGACCCCACAGTCACATGGAGCAACGGCCAGCTCTCAGCTTTAGCATTATGGTAGAAGATCTGCCTGGCTCATGGCACCTTCGACGTGATTGAAGGATAGAGAGCTCATCTATGTTCAGAGCCATATGTAAGTACTAGATCTTCAAGAAATATGTTTAAAGTTTAGGTATTTTAGAATCAATATTTATTATTCAAAATCAATTTTGCAGGATATTTAGAGAGCTTGGATGTCCCGTGTGGTTACTAGAATCATCCGACGATTGATGCCGGGGTCGGTGAATGAGTTATCCAGTTGGCCGTCAGGGGCTCGTGATGTAGCCTGAGAGATGTTCCTGATAAGTCAAAAATATTTAATTTTTAAATTTATGGTATATTTGTATTCTATTTATTAATACATGCTTGTTTCTAATTGCAGGAGTAGTATCAATTTGAGGCTCCTCAAGATGAGGAGACTGACTGTCAGACCTTCGAGGAGGTGGCCACACATAGATTCTGAAATAGATTGTACAACCTTAAGCAGTCTGTCATAGAGTTCTCCAGTTTCAAGTCACCATCAGACTTAAAGTCTTTCACGGATCATTGGATGTGGGGAGATATATGGGAGGCCCTCTATAACCAGTGGAGTAGTGAGGACTACTCTGGCAGATGGCAAAGGGCCTAACAGAATCAGACATCCAGTAGGATCTGATCAAGCACATCGATGGCTTTGTTGGCACACATGTTATAGTAGATAGATTGATAAAAATTTTAAACTTATATTAATCTCATATTTAGTTAATCATATATATATTTTTATTAACTTAATTTTATTATTTACTTATTGTAGATATGGTAGCTGGGTCATATATCAGGACAACTGTAGTTGTGGGAGGCTACATACTAGTCTAAGAAGATCGATGATTACTTAGATTGTAGGTCCAGATGGATCACGATAACTTAAAATATTATTTATTAAATTTTTATATATACTGATATGTATAATAGTACTAATAATTTTTTAAACTGTATAGACAAGTTATGCAGAGTACGTCATAGCGCGACATGATAAGGATCCATCCTCTCAGCCCCTTTTTGACCTTGAAGGATGGCTTAGGGCCATCGGAGAGATGAGTAGGAGCCGACTCATAGGGTTTGGGCATAGCTTCGATCTTTCAGTAACTTGCTGGTCTTCGACATCTTCCTCTTAGACCACGACGATCCAGATGTGGGGTGATGCACATGCACAAGTCGAGAAGGTCGTGCAAAGATTTTTTTGTCGGTGACCTTAGAGTTTTCGAGATGCCATTCGTGAGACTGTTGTTGAGATTCTTTGGAATTCATATCTATGCAATCAACTGAGCTCGTTGTTACAGCCATCACAGCAGATAAGTCAAGTAGTATTAATAAATTCTTTCACTTATTTTAAATTTTTATATTTAGAAGCTTCATATAGTTAGGCTTATGTCGGGAGAAGAAAATCTAGAGATAAAAAATCAATCTATTCATTTGATGGATGGATTGAAGATATAAATATATTTGTATCATCGAATGAGACATGTAGAAATAATCTGTTCGAGAATTAAAAAAGTATATCGAAATATATCCCTTCATACCGTTTAAACTTCAAGCGGGAGGAAGGGGGTACCCAAGAGATCAAAATTCAATCTAAACATCTGATAGATAGGCCAAAGGCATCTATAACTCTATATCATTGAGTGAAATAGGTAAAAAAAAATCATTCAAAAATTGAAGGAGTATATTGAAATATATCCCTCCGTGTCGGTTTAGACTTCAAGCAGGAGAGAGGGGGTATCCAGGAGGTCAAAATTCAATATAACTATCTAATAAATTGGTTGGAGATGTCTATAGCTCTGTATCATCGAATATAATATTTAAAAATAATTCATTCAAAAATCAGAGTATATCAAAATATAACCTTCCGTAAAGATTTAAGCTTGAGGCACATCAATTATTTTAATTTTATAATTTTAATTAATTTAGTTTTTAAAATTATTAATAATATCATATTTTTTTATTATAAAATTAATGAGAATTAGAAATTCAGTATATTTTAGGTAAAGACATCATCATTTAGGAATTATAGGATTTTGAATAATTGAAAGATTTTATCATGTTTTCATCTTAGAGTGATTTTATTTTATATCCATCTTAGATAGATTTTTATCTTGTTTTCATTTTATAGAGATTTTATTTTATTTTCACCATATTTAAGAGATTTATCTCATTTTCATATGGAGAGAATTTTATTTTTATCTTAGAGAGATTTTATCTTGTTTTCATCTTATTTGAAAGATTTTATTTTATTTCCATATTGAGATATATGATTTTTATTTTTATTAGGATGTAATTTTATTTTCATCTTATTTAAGAGTCTATTTAAAGACTCCTATTGTATTAAAGGAGACTGCTTGAAATGACAACTTGAAAATCCTAAAGTGGATTATTTCTTTCTCTTAACTTTTTTATTTTTCTTTGACTATTTTTCTTCCTCTTGATTTCTTTATTTTTCTTTCATTTTATTTTTTTTCCTATTTGCTATCTTGATTTTTTTTAGTGCTACATCAAATTGGTATCAAAGCATTCTCAGATCACTTTCTATGTATTGTGCAAATTATTTTGAGATAATTGATCTTGTTTCATGTAAGGTATGGTTCTTTTATTAAACCTTGTGACTTATTCAAATTGAGAGTAGCTTCTATGATTACTTAGGTCCTTTCTTTTATTTCATAATTCTCTAAATTCAAAAAAAAAAGAAAAGAAGAATTTGAATCATTTTGTTGGCCTTATTTTGTTTGTATTTATTTTCAATAGCTCAGTTATATCCATCACCTCTTTGATATTGCATGAGTTAAAAAAACATAGGCATTGCATTTAACTTTATATTCCTTATTGTGGTTGTATTTCTCTATGATTACAACATATATCACTTTTGTCCTTGCTCTTCCTTACCACCATGATGATTGATAATTTGAAAGATGATTATTCTGCTATAAAAAAAGAGCTTGAATCAGTTAAAATATTTCAAACTGCATTCTAAAAGACTTTAAACCAAATATACCAATCATTAGACTGACTTCAAACTGAGCTTAATGAGTTTAATACTAATCAGGTTGATCACCACATAGATATAGCTAATCTCATCGATTAGCAGATCGAACGCTAACTATCCCTGAGAGAGTCCAGACTAGGTAAACATCCTCCAAAGGATGACCATACTAGTAGTCAACCCATTCATCAGCTTTCTTTCCAGACTCTTAAGCCAATTGGTGGTCCGAGTCATGTCTTGCAGACTACTTAGTCCTTTCGGACACCTCCTATTTACATGTCAGTCCCTTCAATTTCCCATCATTCCATAAATAATTTTCAAAGTCCTCATAATCATAGGATATTGGGAATGTATCCTAAAGCCAATCGTCTAGCTATAAATAGTTATACTTTTTTTATATAAATCATAAATAAATCAATAAATATTACCTAGTAGTTCATCATATTTTTGCATCTTTCTTATAGAACTCTTATAATTATGATGAAGTCCTTAGAACTATAAACACTCGATAAAGACGATGAGGATTTATTGAATAGTTCTTAAATTTTATTCATAGCCAAATGATACGTTATTAATAAAACGATAATGCTTATTAAGTATAGGTCATTGTGTACCATATGGATTGCTTATCTTCGTAACCAAAGAGTGTGGAGACATTGGTATGGCATACAGAACATGACTCAGCTGTGGAGCGCTCTACTATCAAGAGCAGCTCACGAAGGATATGGGTATAAATATCTCTCTGACTTGAGATCACCACGGTTACTTGCAAGCAACTTACTGTGCTTTGGTATTAGACTATCCGTATTTATAATACAGTGATGAAAAATTTTTAGACACCATCAAGTACTTACGAAGTTTGTGTGTGAGTCAAGATGAAATTGACCTCTCTTGGTTATAGGAGATAATGCTTCACTGTATTTTAATTCAGTAAAATCTTGACCAAAGTAATCTTTGTGATTAGTCACAAAATTTATAAGGTTGAAATACAATATGAAAGACTCATTAAGGGTTTGACAGTTAATCCTAAAGTCATCCTAAGCATTGAGAGTCAAGGGGATGAATTATGTAGTAACCATATGCCAAGGTTCTTGAATGATGCTTTGCAAAATTCAACCTATCCAGATATCGAGTATCATTACTAGATGGTTACTTCGATTAGTATAGAAAATAATTTTTGCACTACCGACTTAGTGTTTGAACCTATGAAGTCACGTATATAGTCGAGCGGTGTAGGAAAGGCTTGACCTAAGAACTATATATTCAATTTAGAAATAGGTGACTTGATTGAGCAAATAGATTTACTTAATTAAGAATTAAGCTCTAGGTCAAACGAAATTAAACACTGGCTGTGTCATGCTAGTACTGGGCATTAGCTGTAGGATTAATTCTGGGGATGAACTCGGACTAATTTGTAATCCAAGATTTGAGGGGAAATTGGGTTCAAGTCCTAATTTGATTAGGACTTGAATTTCTGATCAGCTTTTGGTTTAATTGTTTTGATGGCTCAATGAGAGGAGATTTGGTTTGAGTCCTAATTTGGTTAGGACCCAAACTTCTATCTAAATAGGAGTTTGAAATTTGATTTTAAATAAAAAAATTAGAATAGGGTGTAGTGTTTTCAGCATGTGAAACTATGTTCACGCACTGAAAATAGAACTCTATTTTTAGCATGCGAATAGGTTTCGCATGCTGAAAAAAAAAGGTTTTTCAATTTATTTTTCTTCTTTTTGATGATTTAAAATATGATTTTAAATTAAAGTTTAAAAAAATAAAAAATGAAGAGATAAACTCAGCGAACAAACAGAAATTGTTCGCACGTCGAGAATAGAATTGGATCTAATGCTTATTATTTAGAGTTATCTTTTGATTTGAAATTTAGTATAATTTCAATGTTGTGGACTTATATTCTTATCAGAGCACATTTGAGCTTTCTACTATGCATGCAGGAGTTCCTACTGGTTGCACTACATCTTCAGTGCTAGATCTAATTCTTCCTCCACTTCCGTCATAGTCATCGGACCGTATTGAGTGCATTATCACTAATGAGATTGTTTCTTCTGCTTATTGTGGATTTCAAAGATTTTGATTAAGTGGTAGGATCGATCAGATTTAGATGCTACTTGGATTCATGAGGATGAGTTACATCACATTCATCGAGATCTCTTAGAGGCCCACCGTAATTTCTCACCAGAGGCAAGTTGTTTCCTACCAATAAGAAATGATGAGAATTAGAAATTTAGCACATTTTAGGTGAAGACATCATAATTTAGGAATTGTAAGATTTTGAATAATTGAGAGATTTTATCTTATTTTTATTTTCAAGAGATTTTATCTTATTTTCATCTTAGAGAGATTTTATCTTATTTTCATCCTATTTAAGAGATTTTATCTCATATCCACATTGAGAGAATCTTGTTTCTATCTTATAAAGATTTTATCATGTTTCTATCTAATTTAAGAGTTTTTATCTTATTTTTATATTGAGGGATATAATTTTTACTTTTATTAGAATGTGATTTTATTTCTATCTTATTTGAGAGTCTATTTAAAGACTCCTATTATATTGAAGGAGACTACTTGGAATGACAACTTGAAAATTCTAAAGTGGGCTATTTTTTTCTCTTTTAAATTCTTTATTTTTCTTTGACTGTTTTTCTTTCTCTTGATTTTTTTATTTTTCTTTCATTTTATTTTTCTTTCTATTGACTATCTTGATTTTTCTTAGTGCCGCATCAAGGATGCTGGGACATCTAGCTCTCATCCACCTACTGCTGTAGATGACATACAGGAGGAGGAGGATCTTCGTTAATTTTTTTAATTTTGATATAATTTTTTTAATTTTAATATTTGAATAATATTATCTTGTATGATTGGATAATTCATACTTTTTATATAATATTAGTTTTTCATTTATAATAATGATAGTTAATTGTTAGTTGTTATAACATCCATAAATATATGTTGGTTGTTAATTTAATTATAGCAGATATTACTAAATATATTTTTTATAATTTTTTTAAAAAAATTTATTATTAGCAATGGCTAAATCTATGGCTAATACCATCACTAACTATTAGCCATGGCTGTCGCTTAATTATTAGCAACGGCTTATAGTAGTCGCTAATATATTTTTAAATTTTTAATTTAAATTAAAAAATAATCTAAAAATTATTATATGCAACGGATATACCGTTGCTAATTATTATCGTTAATACTTTATTAGCAATGATTTTTTTCGCCATCGCTAATAATGGTCTTCAGCATCTAATATTTTTTCGATGGTTTATTGGCAATAGTGTGCCATCGCTAATAATATTAGCGATAGCTTTTCAGCAACTGGCGATGGTATTTAGCCATCGCATCATCGCTAATAGTATTAGCGATGGTTAAGTCATCGCTAATAGTATTAGCAATGGTTAAGTCATCGCTAATAGTATTAAGTAATTTTTTTATAGTAAATTTTGGTAGAATTGATGAACAAGAAGGCATAAAATCATCCTTTACATGTACCATCTTCTTCAGGAGATGCTCAAGAGAATGCTTAACCTCCAATTACAGTTGATCCACAATAATTTGATCTCTTAGTTCAACAGGTCTAAGCCTTTACTGCTACGGTACAACAACTTCGGTGTACTACTGAGCAGCAGCAAAAAACAACCTCTCAAGAAGCTCAATCTCATCACACTCAGCAACCAATTCATCAAAATCCTCATCGTGATCACTTTCTTGATCATGTAGATCAATTTTGGAAAGCAAAATCTACTTCACACAATTAGAAACCACACTAGAAAGAAGGTCTTGGATAAAAAATTCAAGATCTTAAGAAAAGATTGATAAAAATATAGCTTTGAGGCCACCCCCAAAGTAAAAGAAATTTCAATCTGCGGTCTCCTTTCTTCCAAAAAATTCTAAATGAACCGATTCCCTTCTAATTTAAGATGCCAATGGTGAAAACATTTGATGGTTCCACTGATCTCCTGGACCAACTTGAAGATTTTAGATCCATTATGAGGTTACAAGGGACATCTGATGTCCTACTTTGTATTGCCTTCCCGATTATCCTTAAAAAATCCACAAGAATTTGATTCTTCGGACTCCAGCCAAGATCTATTTTCTCCTTTAAATAGTTGGCAAAGCTATTCATTACTTATTTTGGTAATAATTGAGTCCATTTGAACATACTAACAGTCTTTTCACTATTAAACAGTAGGAGGACGAATCTCTTCGAGAATACACGGCATGCTTTAATGCCGCTATACTAGAAGTAAAAAACTTCTATGAGTCCATTGTAATGACTGCTTTGAAGCAAGGACTCTATAGCAATCGACTAATTTTATCTCTTAACAAGAATTATCCAGATACTTATAAGCAAATGTTGGTCTGGATTCGAAAATATGCTCAAGCTAAAGAAGAGGAGAGCATACTTCACCCGACGAAGAAAGAAAAGAATGAAAAAAAGTAGCCTCAAAAAGAAGATCATGAAAATCAATAAGGAAGCAATTCTAATCGATCTCAAAAAAATCCGATGTCCAAAAGTCCACCTTGATGATTTGACACCTACATCTCACTATCTGCTCTTCGAACCTAATAAAAATCGAAGACCAAGGATATCTTCACCAACCTAATCTTATGAAGACTCCATCGATAAGAAGAGATAAGAGGAAGTATTATCGCTTTCATCGAAATCATAGCCATAATACTGAAGAATGCCGGCAACTTAAAGATGAGATTGAGGTACTGTTCCATCAAGGTCATCTTGGCAAGTATGTGCGAGATTGAGTAAACCAAATTACCGAACAATGATCCAACAATGAAAATGAGCTCAACATGCCCACTGCTAGGGTCATTAACTTGATCTCAAGTCTCGATGGAGCTCAGGGATTAACAAAAGTAACCAAAGATCCTTCTCCGAAGTGGTAACATACTAACAATATAATTTTATTTTCTGATGATGATGTCAAAGGGATCCAAACTCCTCATAATAATATTATTGTCATCTCTATGACAATAGTAAAATATGATGTAAAAAGGATATTAGTTGATAATAGAAGCTCTGCTGACATGTTGTTCTATGATGCATTTCAAAAAATAAATATGTTAGACAATTAAAACAAATCAGTGCTCTGCTGGTTGGATTCTCTGGAGATTCTGTAGCTGTGAAAGAAAAAATTATTCTATCAGGCACCATAGAAAGAGAACCTCACTAGTCTACTATACGGCTTATTTTTCTAATTATCAAGATATCGTCAGCTTACAATATTATCCTCGACAGACCTGGGCTCAACACTCTCAAGATTGTAGTTTCCACTTATTACTTATTAGTTTAGTTCCAAACCAAGAATAGAGTCAGAGAGATATGGAAAGATCAAAAGCTTGCTAAGCAATGCTTCTTGATAGCTACAAAGAAGAAGAAATTAGTAGAGGCTTTATCAATCAAAATACCTGATCAAAAGGATAAGATTGAGATCAGCAAAAATTGAGGAGAACTAGCCAAACAACTTATTATTGTTCCTTTAGGTGAAGATCCAGAGAAAATTATTCAAATCAGATCTCAAATGAAATTTGATCTAAGAAAAAAATTGATATCTTTTCTTCAGACAAATGCTGACATCTTTGCCTGATTAGCCTTTGACATGCCTAGAATCTCCACCAATATCATTCTATATAACCCAAATGTTGATCCAAAATATAAATCAGTGTAATAAAAGAAAAGAAGCTGTACTCCAGAAAAGCAAAAAGCAATATATGAGAAAGTTGATAAGCTCTTAAAAGTTGAGTTTATCAGAGAAGCACAATATTCGAAGTGGATTACAAATATTGTCATGATAAAAAAGGTGAATGAAAAATAGAGGATCTATATTGATTGTACTAACCTCAACAAAGCCTACCCAAAAGATAACTTTTTTCTTTCAAGTATTGATCAACTTATTGATGCTACTTCAGGACATAAATTATTGAGTTTTGTGGATACTTTTTCTGACTATAATCAGATTAGAATAGCTCTTGAGAATGAAAAAAATATAACCTTTGTTATTGAAAAAGATTTATATTGTTATAAAATGATACTTTTTGCTCTTAAAAATACAGGTGCTACATACCAATGTTTAGTCAACAAGATCTTCAAGCAACAAATTGGTTGCAATATGAAAATCTATATTGATGATACGTTGGTGAAAAGCATTGAGTTAGATCTACACGTTACCGATCTAGAAGAAGTTTTTGAAGAATTATGTAAATATCAAATAAAGCTCAACCCCAATAAATGTGCTTTTGGAGTAATATCGAAAAAATTTTTGCATTTTTTTATAACTCAAAGAGGAATCGAAGCTAATCTCGAAAAAATCTGAGCACTACTTGAGATGAAATATCCAAGCATAATAAAGAAGGTACCATGGCTTATTGGATGGATAGCATCGCTCAATTGATTTATATCCAGATCCATTGAGAAATGTCTTTCTTTCTTCAAAATTTTAAGACAAATTAATGACTTTAACTAGATAGACGAGTATCGAGCTACCTTCGATGATCTTAAGGAATACTTCGACATAGCTCCATTACTATCAAAGCCAATTGAAGGTAAAAAATTATTCATGTATTTATCTATTTCAACTAATGTTGTTAGTTCAATTTTAGTTCGAGATAATGCAAGAACACAGAAGCCAATCTATTATACTAGAAAACTACTTCGAGATGCTGAAATTTAATATTTTAAAATCAAAAAGATGATTTACGCTCTCATTACATCAGCTAGACCACTTCGACCTTATTTTCAAGTCATTCAGTTATTCTCACTGATCAACCTTTGAAATCAGTCCTATAATAACT
The DNA here is from genome assembly GCF_000442705.2 of Elaeis guineensis. Lineage (NCBI taxonomy): Eukaryota > Viridiplantae > Streptophyta > Magnoliopsida > Arecales > Arecaceae > Elaeis > Elaeis guineensis. Next base: position 117,944,519 of record NC_025998.2, on the reverse strand, counting down.
TGATACTTCAAGTCAAATAGCCAAGTGGATAATTGAATTGAGTGAATTCGATATTCTTTACTGACCTCGATCTTCATTAAAGGCTCAAATATTAGCTAATTTTATTATGGAATGTTCTATCTCTGATGAAGAACCAATCTCAGAAGGTCTAAAAAATATTGATGAAAATTCTTCTTGGGTGCTACATATTGATAGAGTATCAAATTTAAAAGAAAGTGAAGCTGGTTTGATTCTGACCGGTCCAAAAGGTGTTATCATCGAGCATGCTCTGAGATTCAACTTTAACCCTTCAAACAATAGAGTGGAATATGAAGTACTTATTGCTGGACTCAAAATGGCCAAAGAGCTTAATGTTAAAAGACTTAAAGTTTTTACTGACTCTCAGCTGATCATCGGATAGGTATGAAATCAATTTGAAGCTAAAGATTCTATAACATCTCAATATTTATAGAACATAAAAGAATTATTAAAAAATTTTAAAAATTTAAAAATTATACAAATACCAAGATCGGAGAATGTCTGAGCAGATGCTCTATCACATCTAGCCACATCAGATTTTTCTTAACTTAACTAAAAAGTTCTTATTGATGTTCTTAAAAAGTCTAGTATTAAAGCCTTATCAATTGTCTAAATTGAGCATGAGCCAAGTTGGATCGATCCATTAATAGATTATATTATAAAAAAATTTATCAACTGATCCAATTAAATTAAGAAGAATTAAAAGATAAGCTCTATGGTATGCCATTCAGGACAATCGATTATACAAAAGAGCATATTCATTTCCATAACTTCGGTACTTATGACTGTCGGAAGCTAATTATACTCTTCAAAAAATCCATAAAAAAATCTACAGTAATCACTTAAGGGACAGATCACTGGCTTACAAAGTCATTTGACAAGATTATTATTGGCCTACCATCCAAAAAGATGCTGCTGACCTCATCAATAGATGTGATCAGTATCAAAGATATATCAATATTCAGCATCAGCCTGCAGTCGAACTCATTTTCATTACAGCATCCTAGCCTTTTGCTATGTGGGGAATAGATATTTTTGGACCTTTTTCAATGGCTACAGGATAAAATTTTTTTTTGATTATAGCTATTGATTATTTCACCAAATGGATGAAAACTGAACCACTAGCATAAATCATCAAGTAGAAGAAGCAAGATTTTGTATGAAAATCAATTATTTATCATTTTAGTTTACCTTGGATCATAATCATCGATAATGGATGGTAATTAGATAATCAAAAATTTAAAGAATCTTGTTCTAGGCTTCATATAAATCATCATCTTACTTCGATGGGACATCCACAATCAAATGGAGAAGCAGAAGTCACCAACAGAACTATCCTTCAAGATCTGAAGATAAAGCTCACTGAAGTGAAAGGTCTGTGGTCAGAGAAACTCTATAGTGTTCTCTGAGCATATAGAACTATACCTTAGAAACCAACTGGAGAAATACCTTTTAACCTCACTTTTAGAGTAGAAGCTGTAACACCAGTAGAGATCGATTTATCGACGATTAGAATAAAAAAATTTTATGAAAAAAATAATTCAGATCGGCTGAGGACTAGTTTAGATCTACTTGATAAAATTAGAGAAAGAGCTCAGATCGGTATAGCAATCTATAAATAAAAAATAGCCAGATACTATAATACTCAGGTGCAACCCAAAGCCTTTCATGAGGGAGATTTAGTCCTTCACCAAGCTGAAATTTCAAAATCCATAGAATAAAAAAAAATTCCAAATTGGAAAGGACCTTATCGAATAACAAAAGTGATTCATCCAGGAGCTTACCAAATTAAGAATTTAGATGGCACAATTATTCCACAAATCTGAAATACTGAGAATCTCAGAATGTACTATCAATAAAGTCTTTTCAATAAAGTCTTTAATTTTTATCCCAATGAAGATAAATTTTTGATTATCTAAATGAAGATAATTTTCTACTGAAGGATTCTTTTTCATCCAAACTAGATTGGTAAAAATCGATCAAACAAAGGTGCTTATAAATGAAATTCATATCCGAATTAGATCGTTACCAAACCAATCAGAAAAGATAAACCTATCCAAATGAGGCTATGATATTTGGCCAAACAAAAATAGTATAAAGAATTTTATCCAAATGAGGTCATGACACCCGACTAAAAAAGAGATGATACTTGTCCAAATGAGGTCATGAGATTTGACCAAAGGAGGATGAAAAAAGATAAGTATCCAAACAAGATCGAAAAACACTGGATTAAGGCTATAACAATCCTGACCAAACCAGGATAACTTAGAGTGAGATATCTGATCTCTGAATTGGACCTCAGACGTGAGATACTCAATCTCCGAATTGGACCTCATGAAAAATATGAGATATCCGATCTTCGGATTGGACCTCATGAATGAGAAATGTGAGACACCTGATCTCTAGATCAAACCCCATAAATTCTCATTAAAATATTCAATTTTCAGGATAAGTTCAACAGAGATACAGTGAAAAGCATCTAAGTCTACAAATTGAGATCTGCTATATTAGTTTAATGCAATCAATGACTAAAGTCGCAGAAAAGCATCACGGATCAAAATTCTATAGATAAAAGACCCAATCTACCACTCTGAACTCAGATAAAGGTACTTCTATAATCTTTACAATAAATTATAAGAGATTAATTTATCTCTAGTCAGTTGATTTGATTCAACTCACTTCAAAGATAAGCTTATATGTTAAATTTAGCCACATCGGCTTCATTATTGGTTTGACTGAGGTTGATCAATATTTGTTAATGCTTCAATTGCTTACCTAACCGAGGTTAGATTATGTGTACTCATAATCTAATCAAAGTCAAATGATGATCATCTATTGTGGATGACCTAAACATATGTTTGAGACATTAAGGCCCAGATTGGATTAATCAAGATCGGTGCCATCCAAAGTAAAGAGAAAAAATATGAACTTGAAGAAGAATTCTTTTCATTAATATCAAAAATATTTACAGAAGCCCACATCGGGCTAATACCAAAATTTGAAGAAGGGAAAAAGAATTATAAGGATAATTCAGACCTTAGTCTGAGGAATATTTGCTGAAGGAGCTGAAGCAAGACTCTTGTCAGCCAATTCCATTGGAGTAACTTTGACGACAGGGACCTTGGCTAAATTGGCTGAGACTTTGATCGGAAGAACTTTGATAGGAGTAGCAGGTGGCACCATAGTCGGACCTCGAAGGCAGTTTCAGAGGCCACTTTAGCTGTTGCTATCAAAGCTGCCTCCATAGTGACCTTGCTGAGATCAAGATAGGGAAAAAGTTTTATAATTTAACTTCTGCAACTCAGGAAGTCGTAGTCGAGGGCTCCCTCTGAAAACTCCGTCACTTCATTTTGAAAAATATCTGAATTCTTGTAATCTTCAATGACTCTTGAAAGACACTCCTTATCCTTATCGAGCTGCTTTTGATATAGGAGAAGGGCCTCGTCATGCTTTTCGGATTCGATCTCCTTCAATTCAACCTCCAGCTCTAAAATCTTCTCAGTGCCTTTTTGCAGCTAAATCTCCTGATCGTTTATCTGACATTGGTTGTCTAGGAGCTGCTTATTTTTCTCCTTTATGGAGTTCATTTTTTCTTAGAGCTATTTCTTTGGTCCCTCTACAAGCTTGCTCCCTTTGGCAGTCTTCTTCTCTGCTACCTTCTTGGCCTCTTCGACCACTTTCTTAGACTCCTTCTCATCCTTGAATCTCTCTACTAGAGACTTTTTATTCTCAAAAAATCATATTAAGTGCTAATTAAGCAACCTAAAAAATATGACAGACTGCAACAAAAAAAAAAGAGTAAATATGGTTAGATCGATAAAAAGCTGACATTAAAAAAAAGGAAAAAAGAATAGAGAGTAACGAAGACTTATGTCCATAATGCTATTGAATCCAAAATTTATTATCTACTCGATGGAGAGGTCCCTCTTTCGAGCATCTAAATCCTTTTGGGGCATCATGGTGCATAACAGGTCCTTGTCGAGCCTCAGTGTCTCCAGAAGTGATGCTTGGGCTACATCAATCTTCTCCGATGAAGAAGATAGTAGGTTGACGTTGGAAGTCTAGGATCTTGGCTACTAATTTGCCAATCGAACTGACTTCGTCAATGTTGGAGGAGGTGCAGAAGAAGGAGCCTGCCTTGGGTGCACAGACACCTCCTTTGGTGGTGGACAGACCACCTTGGTAGATTGTCGATGTAGGATTTTTATCACCGGTGGCACAATAGAGATTGGGGCAGCATCTACATCTATCATTATAGCCCTAAGTGATGATCAGGGGGTAGCCGATTTGGATGGAACAGCAATCTCCTTACTCTTCTTTGAAGCAGACTGATCAGTTAGATCTTACTTTCTCTTTTTTACATCAGTCAACCTCTTTGGATCGAACTTCATTATTGCTACCACAAAAGGAGGAATATTGTTAAAAAACTAAAAATGATGAAATGACAAAAAATGATGATGAAGTAATAAAAAAAATTGACATCAGACTTATCCTGAGAAGAGATTTGACTGATGCCGGTGTCAAACAAGAACTGATTGGACATCAGTAGAATCACCTTGGATATCTTCATACTCAATAGTTTTGCAAAAGCCTCCTTATCCCCATATAATATTTCATTATTAGAATTTCATTTGATTTTAGGCTTATGCTAATTATAGCTAAAATCCCATGGAACATCGGAAGAAACAAACAAAAAATAGTTTTTCCAATTATGTATTGAAGATGGAAGAGCATGATCAAATTTGCATTTGGGTCGAGGTAAAAAATACCATCAGTCTTTTTCATAAGGATGTTTCTTTAGGACAAATAGTATCCTAAAGAGGGAGATCGTAAGTTCTATGGCAGAGAATTTATAGCAAATAATGAAGATTATGATTATCCTAATGGCATTGGGAGTGATTTGAGTTGGATGAAGTCTGTAAAAGTCCAAAACATTACTAAAGAATAGATGTAAGGGAGACCGAAGTTTAGATCGAAGTGCCTCATCATAAAATATGACACAACCTTCTGAAGGCTCAATAACCCGAATCATCCGACCTAGAACTACAAGCTGGAATTCTTTAAGAATCGAGTATTTTTTCTTAAGTTTTTGAAGATCGAGATCGGTCAGGATAGACTGTTAAGTACCAGGACTGAAGTAATCCAAAAATCTCCTTATCGGAGAGTCTGATTCCTTCCAACCTGAGGTACTGACTTCGGCCATTGTCTGTGGTGGAGTTTCCATCTCAAACTCGAGTAGTGGTTGAAGGAAACATTGGCAATTTTATGCATGCAATTTTAAAATTTTGCAGCAATTCTTGTTATATTAAATGATTTAACCTATATTATATGCACAAGATCTAATCTAAAGTATCATGCCAAGACCTATGATATGATTAAATATGAGTTTAAGATTTAAAAATAAAAATCGACATCGATCATATCGATGCTATAGACTAGATCTAACCCTTAGATCTAATCAAATCTGATCTAACGAGTTCAGAACTCATTACCAAAGTATGGGTTGCTGATCTCTACAAATAGATCACGTGGATAGGAGTTCCTTCAGATTGCTCACAGTCACACAAAGATGTCCGATCGCTACAGATCATCCACACAAAGAACGGATGCTGATCAGGCTCCTCGGGAGTGCTACCTCACAAGGATCTTTGAAGGCTGATCTTCTTCTTCTTATTTTCATCTCTTAGACACTCTAAAGAGGGAGAAAAATTAATGGAGAAAGAGAAGAGAGGAGAGAACAATGTAGAAGAAATAACTTTCAACTGGATCTCATATAGGGCGTCCAACTATTGGACCCCCTATTTATAACAAGGCATTAGGGTTTAGGGTTCGAAGGAGGCGCCAAACATCTCCACGCCACATCCATATGGGATGCCCCAATTTTTGTCAATTTTTGTGATAGCATGAGAAAGAAATTAGATCTTTCTCACACCTACCAAAAATTTCAATGCACATAGAAAAATTAATTTTGGCACCATCTTACTTTCCAAACAAAACGGATCTCTTTCCTTCTTATCTCCTTATCTTTGATTCGGATCGAATTCAAATTAGGAAGGAGATAAGAATCATGACTCATCATGATTGCCACCCACACCTCTTTGCGCCCTCCTATCTCATGCCCAAAAATCTCATGCAAAACCTATTTTGTATTAAAGAAGATGGCATGGGTCCCAGGGCTTGTGCAAGGGAGAGAGTCCCAATTGGCTGGGACTCTTAGTTTTCAATTTGATTCCATATCAAATCAGATGTAGTTTAAACCCAATGAAAGGAAAGAATCTAATCTAATTAGAAATACAATCATCTCAATAAATTTCTAACCCAATTAGAAATTAACTGAACTCAAGTCCTGATCAAATCAGGAACAAGTTTCTCTTACAATTAGGCTTGATCAAATCAAATCCAATCTAAGTCAAACTGAATCCAATTCAATTAGACTTGATCCGAATCTCTTTGTTTAATCAAATTGAGTCAATTAGCAATCTAATTGCTAATAAATCATCTATTAATAGCAGAGTCCCAATCTAGTGGGACTCTCCTCCAAAGTCCCAATCCAGTGGGACTCTTCACTAGAGTCCCAATTCAATGGGACTTTTCAGCCATCTGATCATATTGAATCTTCTTATATATGTGACTCCATAGGTTTGAACTTAAGCCAGTAGCATAGGAATAAATTTTTATACTAATCGATGTAACCATCTAATAATGGGACCTGACGTCTGGATAGGTCGAAAGATTGTAAAGCAATATTCTAGAACCTACTGGTGTATGGTTACCGTATAATTTATCTCTTTGATCCCAATGCTCAAGATGACATAGGGTTTAACTATCAACCTTAAAATAGTCGACCATATTGTATTTCAGCCTTTCAAATCCATCATATGGATTATCCTGATCAAGATTTTACTAAATTGAAATACACTGATACATTAACTCCTACTTATTCAGAAGGATCAATCCCATCTTGACTCACGCACCATCTTGATAAGTACTTGACTGTACCTAGAAACCTTCTATCACTGAATTAAAAATTTAGATGGTCTAACATCAAAGTACAATGAGTTGCTTATAAGTCACCATGATGATCTCAGATCGAAAAGATACTTATACCCATACCCTTCGTGAGCAACTCTTGACAGTAGAGCACTCCGTAATTGATCATGTTTGGTGTGAATGTACTCCTACATTCCACCTGCATACCATACCAGTGTCTCCATACTCCTTGATTAAGAGGACAACCAATCCATATGGCACACAACGATTTATACTCGATATCACTATCATCCTATTAATAGCATACCATTTGATCGCGAATATGTTTTAAGGATTAAACGATAAATCCTCCTTTATCGATTAAATATAGTCCTAAGGACTTCATCACAACACAGAAGTTCAAGTAAAATAGATAAAATATGATAAAAAAATCAAATAACTTTTATTAATAATAATTCATATATAATTTATAAAAATGAGCACAATCATCAGCAGACTAACGATTGATTTTAGAACATAATTTTTAATAACTTTCACTTAGACTAAAGTCAATCGATACAGTATCATATATCCATCTTTGACTTGTGATCATCGAACTCTTTGATTCTGAGAGCTTTAGTAAATGGGTCCGTCATGTGGGTCAACTACTGTCCACACATCATTGACCTTCATGAACTCTATTTTGGATTTCATGGCTTCAAGCCATTTATCAAAGTCGAGCCTCTGCATTGCATCTATATAGATGATCAGATCCTCATTGTTCTCATCGAGTTCAATAGGATCTCCATCACGGACTAAAAAATCATAGTATCTGTCCGATTGATGCGATACTCTATCGGATCTCTTTAATGGTGCCTCTACAATAGGTTTCAGATTTGACATCATCAAATTTGATTCTGTGGGTTCACTAGATTGTGTTGGTTTTATCTATTAAACTTTCTCAAATTCAATCTTAGAGGCATTAATTCCTTCTCCAAAGAATTTTTTTTTCAAAAAGACTGCCCTAAGGCTGACAAATACTTTTTGTTCATCAGCAAGATAGAAAAAATATCTTTTAATTTTTTTGAGATACCCTATAAAAATATATTTATCAGATCTGGCTCCAAGTTTATTCATTTTCAATTATTTGACATAAGCCAGACACCCCCAAACCCTAAAGTGAGAGAGCACTGGCTTACATCCCATCCATATCTCATATAGTGTTTTACTTATAGATTTACTAGGAATCCTATTAAGTACATAGTAAGCTGACTCAAGTGCATATCTCCAAAAGGATATCGACAAACTAGAAAAGCCCATCATGGATCGAATCATGTCCAACAGGGTATGATTTCTCTTTTCCGACATACCATTGTGTTGTGGCATTTTAGGAGGTGTCAATTAAGAGAGAATCACATTCTTCTCAAGATATGTCAGAAATTTATTAGAAAGGTATTCACCTCCTCGATCTGATCGAAGAGTTTTAATTTTCTTTCTAGTTTGTTTCTCTATCTTACTACAGAATCGTTTGAACATTTTAAACAATTCAGATTTATATTTCATCAAGTAGATGTACCCATACCTAGATAGATCATCTGTGAACATAATAAAATAGTGGTACTCTCCTCTGACACTAGTGCTCATGGATCCACATATATCAGTATGTACAAGATCCAGAACATCACTGGCTCATTCATCTTTTTCAATAAAAGATGACTTGGTCATCTTTCCAAGTAAGACTCACAGGTAGGCAACGATTCATAATCATTGTCATTAAAATTTTTTTCTTGAACTAACATGTTCATCCTGTTCTTGTTAATATGACCTAGCCTACAATACCAAAGATAGGCATCCATAACATCAACTATTCTAGAACGTTTATTAGACGTATACATTATATTAGGTCATGATACAACATAAATATCATTGTTCAACTGTCCATGCATAATAGTAACACCATTCAAAATAATATCACAAAAACTTTTTTTTATTGAAATTTCATAATTTGCTTTGACCAAAAGACCTACAGAAATGATATTCAATAAGAAACTAGGACAGAAATGATAATCACTAAGAACAATAAAATGAGAATCGAATACCAGCTTGATAATTTTTAAAGCTAGAACTAGAACTGATCTTCCATCTTCAATATTCAGGAATCTCTTACCGTCTCCAAATTTTTTACTGACCTGAAGTTTCTGTAATAAATTACAAATATTAATAGGATTACCAGTATCTAATACCCAGGTCATTGTATCAAAAATTGAGAAGTGACAAGGTGTTATCATATAATTATCTTGTCCAGCAATCGATTGCTTCTTCTTCTTCAGTCTGTTTGGATCAAAAAAAGTTATGTATTAAGGACAGTTCCTCTTCCAATAACCCTGCTTCCTACAATAGAAGTACTCTGTCTGACTTTGATCAGTCTTGAACTTGAACTTCTAGATCTGACTTCCAGCACTTTACATCTTTTTATTTTTATTTTTATTTTTTTTAAAAGGATAATGCCCATCCAAAAAAGATCCTCCCACTACATTTACCGTCTCCTCGAAGAGCTGGTGATCTTTCTCAAAAGTCTGTAGCAACCCCAATAGACCGTGATAATTCACTACAGGCTTCGTTATTTTGAAATGACTGAGAAATGGTAGGTAGAATTTGGGTAAAGAGTTCAAAATCGCATCCTTCCTAAGCTGTTCGTGCAAAAAAAATCTGAGCTTGCTCAGACGCTAGATCTGTTCGATCATGTACAATACATGATCGATGATCGATGCTCCCTCCTTCATCCAAGCATTAAAAATGGTACAACTGGTCTTGTGCCGCTCAACATCATCGGAAGTACCAAAAAGACTCGTTCAACATCTTGAGCATGTCTTCTGACGAGCCTCTTTAAATTTTTGGCTGAACTCATCATTTATCACAGTCTGCATTATGCAACGCACCATGGTGCGATCGTTGAGCCACTTCAAGCAAGTGTCTCAAACTGCATCACGAGCATTAGGAGCAAGCTTCTCATGTATCGGATCTGTAAGGATGTACAAGATCCGCTCGTGCTCTAGGATTATTTTTAATTTTTGATATCAGTTATCGAAATTGGGTTCCGTCAATTTTTTACTGTCCAACGTGATTGGAACAATAAGTTTGAGGCCATGATTGCACAAAGAAAAATAAAACCTAATCAGTATATGAATTAATTAAGTCTAAAGACATGAATTTTAGTCTAAAGATTTTTTCATCATTTTATATGAATTGATAGCCTCTACTTCCAACTCAAGAAATTAGCTTAATTCCTTTAGCAAATACTAGAATCCACACAGACTGCACATGAGCCTGACTTTGGCTGACTTATCCATGTGCATCCATGGGTAGGTTCTTTAACCAATTATTTCACCAAATATTTTTTAGTAATTTATTTAGCCCCAGATAAATTTTCAGTTGACTTTGGTCTTCTCTATAAGTCCTGGTTGGGTTCAATCATTAACATGATCATATTTAGGAATCTAACTACCAAATGATCAGACCCGACTTTAGTCGGCTAACCTGACCACTTGCTAGAGAGACTCGATTGAGTCATCATATTGTGAATGATAATTTCAATAGTAGATGAGCACCAGGCCTTTGGGCCTTCAATGATCATCATCCTAATGAACCCATTATCACCTAACTTAATAGGAGACTATGATTTAGTTATCACCATAACTATCTCATTTTAGGAATCTAATAATTTAGAGAATTTAATTTATTAATTAAGAAAAAAAAAGAGATCAACCAGTAAACCTCAATCCTCCCACTGACTTTACTAAGACATTGAATTGGATTAGCATCATGCTGGTTGAAATGGCACCTAAATTAGTCACACTGATCAACCTTAATGGCATGGGTTAACTTGAATCACTTAGCAGTCTAATCAAAATATAATCCACTAAGTTGATCAGGTAAGTGAGATTGGTGGAAGGTATGCTAAGCTTGCCTTAGCCACCATCAAAATGACCAGATAAGCTGCTCCCAATTAAAAATCACAGGTCGAAATGCCAAACTTATCTTAGACATCAATTGATTAATTAGTTTCAATTTGACCAGCCTAATGACTCGAGTTCAACCACTGAGCCTCAATCAAGGTCTATTTGGTCTAATCAAAGATATGGACTTGACCATCTATAACTATTATATTGATTCTAGAGAAAATTTTAATTTAATCTAATTCAATATTTAGTTAGATTTAATCAATTTCTCTACATAGTCTATTAACTCTTTGATTCTGACCCTAGGTTTAACCCAATTAAGAGGATCTAATTTAAGCTAACCCATGCCTCCATATTTTATGCAATATCATTAGATCTTAAATCATAATTTTAGATCTAATCGATTCTACACTTAATTCTTAATTAAGTTTAGCATCAACATGGGTTAAAATTAAGTTTTTGAAACTATTTCTCATGTAAATATTTTACATTAAATCATAAAATCTTTTTAGATCATATCTAAATTATTTATAATCATAAATCTTATTTAAATAATTTTAATCATTAAGATTACATGTTATTACTTTTTATACAATTTGCATCACATACAATAAATCTTAAGATTTTAAAATCTAGAGTTTTGCAAAAAAATAAGTTCTTTTTTTGCATACTTCTTCATGGGACCTCATAGTGGCACCCCTACATGCCATAAAAATATCCCATTGAATGAGAGGAGAGGGTCATGTAACCCTACTTACTCCTATGACTAGACGGCCTAGTGATATCCAATTCGAGTACTTTACTACTCAGATCATCTAATCTAATATGTACAGAACTGATCAAATATCAGATTTAAAAATAAAATTTATTTAGATCTAATCTAAACAACATACAATTAGATCTAAATACATATGAAATTATATCATATCGAACGAGGTTTTGATACCAATTGAAGAAAATATTGGCAGTTCTATGCATACAATTTTAAAATTTTACAACGGATCTTGTTATATTAAATAATTTAATCTATGTTACATACACAAGATCTAATCTAAACTACCATATCAAGATCTATGATATGATTAAATATGAGTTTAAGATCTGAAAATAAATCTGCATTGATCATATCGATGCTATAGACTAGATCTAACCCTTAGATCTAACCAAATCTGATCTAACGAGTTCAGAACTCATTACCAAAGCACGGACTACTAATCTCTGCAAATGTATCATATGGATAGGAGTTTCTTCAAGTTGCTCACAGCCGCACAAAGATGTTCGGTCTCTACAGATCGTCCACACGAAGAACGGATGCTAATCAGGCTTCTCGAAAGTGCTAGCTCGTAAGGATCTTTGAAGGCTGATCTTCTTCTTCTTTTGATCTCTTAGACACTCTAAAGAGAGAAAAATTAATGGAGGAAGAGAAGAGAGGAGAGAGCAATGTAGAAGAAACAACTTTCAATTGGATCTCATATGGGGTGTCTAACTATTGGACCCCCTATTTATAACAAGGCATTAGGGTTTAGGGTTTGAAGGAGGCACCAAACATCTCCACACCACATCCATATGGGGCATCCCAATTTTTATCAATTTTGTTGATGGCGTGAGAAAGAAATCAGATTTTTCTCATGCCTACCAAAAATTCCAATGCACATAGGAAAATTAATTTTGGCGCCATCCTACTTTCCAAACAAAATGGATCTCTTTCCTTCTTATCTTCTTATCTTTGATTCGGATTGAATTCAAATTAGGAAGGAGATAAGGACCATGACTCATCATGATTGCTGCCCACCCCTCTCTGTGCCTTCCTATCTCACAACCAAAAATCTCATGCAAAACCTATTTTGCATTAAAGAAGATGGCATGGGACCTAGGACTTGCGCAAGGGAGAAAGTCTCAATTGGCTGGGACTCTTCATTTTCAATTTGATTCCAAATTAAATCAGATCCAGTTTGAACCCAATGAGAGAAAGGAATCTAATCTAATTAAGAACACAATCATCTCGATAAATTTCTAATCTAATTAGGAATTAACTAAATTTAAGTCCTGATCAAATCAAGAACAAGTTTTTCTTGCAATTAGACTTGATTAAATCAAATCCAATCTAAGTCAAACTGAATTCAATTCAATTAGACTTGATCCAAACCTCTTTGCTCAATCAAATTGAGTCAATTAGCAATCTAATTATTAATAAATCCTCCATTAATAGTAGAGTCCCAGTCCAGTGGGACTCTTCAACCATCCGATCAGATCGAATCTTCTTATGTATGTGACCCTATAGGTTCGAACCTAAGCCGGTAATATAGAAATAAATTTTTATACGAATCGATGTAACCATCTAACAATGAAACCTGATGTCCGGATAGACTGAAAGATTATAAAGCAATATTCTAGAACCTACTGGTGTATAGTTACCGTATAATTCATCCCTTTGACCCTAATGCTCAAGGGACCTAGGGTTTAACTATCAACCTTAAAATAGTCGACCACATTGTATTTCAACCTTTCAAATCTATCACATAGATTATTCTGATCAAGATTTTACTAAATTAAAATACACTGATGCATTAACTCCTACTTATTTAAAGGGGTCAATCCCATCTTGACTCACATACTGACTTGATAAGTACTTGACTGCATCCAAAAATTTTTTATCACTGAATTAGAAATTCAAATGGTCCGACACCAAAGTACAATGAGTTGCTTATAACTCATTATGGTGATCTCATGTCGGAGGGATACTTATACCCATACCTTTTGCGAGCTACTCTTGACAGTAGAGTGCTCCGCAATTGATCACATTCAGTGTGAATGTACTCCTACATTCCACCTGTATACCATACCAGTGTCTCCACACTCTTTGATTTAGAGGACAACCAACCCATATGGCACACAATGATCTATACTCGATATCGCTATCATGCTATTAATAGCATATTATTAGGTCACGAACATGTTTTAACGACTAAATAATAAATCCTCCTTTGTCGATTAAATATAGTCCTAAGGACTTCATCAAAAGATAAGAGTTCAAGTAAGATGGACAAATGACGAAAAAACTAAATAACTTTTATTAATAATAATTCATATATAATTTATAAATATGAGCACAATCATCAACAGACTGACAATTAGCTTTGGAATATAATTTTCAATAGTGATTGGGTCGATCGAGGTACACGATCGCTCTGACTTATCTCGCTACTGCTATCAGAAAATATTTTTTGAAAGAAAAGAAAGAAAGAGGAATAAAAAGAGAAAAGTGGATGGAAAAGTACAAGAAATGATTATCTAGTAGGAGAAAGCAAAATTGCAAGGACCTAAAATCCTAGGGTTGTGGAAAAAAGGAGTTGGAACGAACGAGTCTACCTAACAGATAAAAAAGAAGTTCTGAGGAAGCTTATGAGGAACTCTTGACTGCAGTGATCTCTTCTTTGGCTTCGACAATGTTAAGAAATCTCCTTTCCGCCTTCGGTGGTGCTGAGAAAACTCTGGAAGAATCTCGACAGAACTTCCACACAAGAAAACAATAAAATGATTTTCCAACAAAATATAGGCCTTTTTATAGAGCTTACCAATGGTTTGGATTAATCTGCTATACCATCAGATCAATGCCATTTATCGGTAATCTAACAATACTGAGAAAAATTGATTCGACACACCTCTTCCTGATTGAGCCATGCAGGTTGGATCCATGTGATGACTAAAGTAGCCAATAACAGCATGACACATGGTGCACATACATCAGGGCTAGCCATCCAAATAATTATGAGCTCCTGATTTTCTAAGTGCTTATAATTACTAAATCTGGTGGATCATTTTTGAGAAATGACGTGTTACTTCGAATGACTAAAAAATTAATATTTTTAATTATTAGTAGTATGATGCATTTATGTTGATGACATAAGTCAAGTGAAATCTCTTGAATAAACTTTTCGCACTTGGTATGAAAAATTCCATTTTGGATTTGAAAAATAGGGGGCGTGCATTGGTACATATAAACCGATCTCACTATCAAGCCACGTGGTAGTATCAAGATTGTTTCAATTATAAGTATATTTTCTGGTCAGGTCAAGTCGGTTGTATACTGATCTGCCGATCTATGTTAATTTTCAGCTCATCATTTTGCCGATCTAATTTGACTTAAGTTGATTCTTAATAAAACACGATGCTCAGCTCAGCTAGTTACCGATATACGGTAAGGCACATCAGTTCAAGGCTAATATGACCTTAAAAGCACAGATGGTTATCTTACAACTGGCATCCAGTTCAACAGTAGCTATCTTCCAACCATTTTACAGCTAATCTCTATGTGGACAAACAACCCACGATCTCTATACAACTGGCTATTATATTATAATAAACTAGCAGTCTAACAAACTCTCGTAAAGGCCTAATAGCCTATGGGAGTTCCTCTATATAAATAGGGGTAGGATGCCTTCCACAAGGTAAGTCAGAACTCACAGTACTGAGATTCTGCTGAATCTTTTTAGCTCCCCCATTGATGGAAATAAGAGTCCTCACTTTATTCTCCCAAAATCTTCTCTCTTATCTTCTAGTCTTTCTATGTCTACTACTGATTCTCAAGGCTCCGACTGATTTAATCATCCAAAGATCCTAATTCGGAAGGTACCCTGTCAAATCCAGGACTTCTGTTGCAAGATTTCTTATGGACTTCACTAAATTGCACTCAAAAGCATTCCAGCCCGGTCCATGATGACCTCACCATCTAAAGCCTTGCGACATCATTACCTATTAAGTTTATAAATTTAGGATTCTTCAATAGAGAGAATTAATTTTTTTTATTTAAGTTAGCCACTATTAATATCAACATGTGAGTTAGAAAAACCTAGAGTCAAACATTTATAAAGGGTGGAATGATTAGAAAAAATGTGTTTTCCTCGTAATTTTACTTTTTTAGGTTGGTTTTGAGGTGTTCCAGAAGTTGGTGGTGGGGATTAGTTAGGCACGTCGAGGTAAGTATCCCTTTGACATGCTATTTGTTTCACATGAAACTTTGTATGGCATGTACAAGAAAAAATAGGCTTAATTTTTCTTGAATGAGAATATTTTCATTAATAACTTGGTTTAGAATCAATGTGGTGGAATGAGAACCCTTAACGTGGGATTATGTTTTGCGATGCATAAAAATTAAAAATGATCTTGTCTAAATGATTTTTGGCATGTTTGGTTTGGTTGTGATATTTGGACTGGCCATGTTATTATCGGCCATAAATGTGATCTTATCAATGCCTTGTCATAGGCTAGAAATATGGCCATATCAATGCCTCAATCATGGTCTAAAAACATGATCATATTAACACCTCATATGGGCAGGAAACATGATCCAATCAATGTCCTAACATTGGCTGGAAAAGTTACCATATCGATTCCCCATGACAGGCTGGAGATTGACCATGGCTTAGTCTAAGTGTGGAATTTACTTATTCTATACCTTTGTATGACTCTTGGAATCTTCTGCTGCTTGACAATTGTGTTGTGTTATGGATTTATGTTGAACTGTCATATTTGAAACAAATATCTAACTGAATTATTACCTGTGTAGTATGTAAAGATTAGCTATTGTCATCTTAAGATGTGGATGAGAATATACAATTGCTTCCATATATGGCATAAGTAACTTTATGGCGATGGCTTTTTTTCCTCCCATGTTTGCATGGTGGATGCCTTTGTCTATTACTTGTTCAAGGATACGTTGTGTGTAGCATGGGATACTTACTAAGCCATCAAACTCATTATCTTGATCTTCCCTATTTTACAGATACTGAGACCTAAAGGTTGGCATATGATAACACAATTTTTTTTGGACTCACCATCAATCGATCATTGTGTTTATGATTAGATTTGGAACCTTATTCTCAAAAGGAGGTTAAGGTAAACGGAGAGAGCGTATAATGATTCATATGTGATCTTTATTTATATATCGGTTATACATTGAAAAAGTATTTCGATACTTCTTCTAGGCCAAGAAACTCAACATGTACCTTATGGATAGCGCCGTCCTAGGTTGCTGCAATATCTATGAGCTCGGAGTACGAGGAACATAAGTATATCCATATTTACCGTCTAGCCAAGCTTGCTTGAAATTGGGTCTATTCAACCTAGGTTAGAAATTAATTTCACAATTTAAATCATGGATCAAGCTTAACAGTTATTGTTGTTTTGAGCTCAACTTAAGCCTAATTTCAAACCAAGACCGGTATAAGCTTAATTGATCAGCTTGATAATCCTAGATTAGGCCAAGATTAACTTAAAAGTTGAATCAAGCTCAGTCCAAGCTTGAATTATTGCTTAGTTCAAGCTTGGTTCAAGCTCAAATTGACATTTAGTTGATCAATATTGGGATAAAAAATATATTGATTAAAGTTTCCATTCAATAGTATAATATTTATACGAGGTATAATATAATACATGTATCTAATATAAATATATTCAAGCTTTAGTGAGCCAGATCAAGCTACATCAATTTTTATCTCACACTTGAAATTAATTTCAAGCTTGTTTTGGTACAAGCTTGATTTGTTTAGGTTCAAATCGAGATTGAATAGGGTGAGCCCAAGCTATAATTTTAAATCCATTTTTCTCTTATGAATACAAATAAGTGCATGAAAATTAGTTGGATTCTAGACTTAATATTGGTATTTTGTTTAAACATATACAGATATAAATAGGATATTCACAATATAAATATGAATATATACTGAATAATTGATTAAACTTTATGGATTAGGATATGATTCCACTTTACATTTTAGTAACTCAAAAATAAGTATACAAATTTTTCAACTTCTTTTTAGAATAAACAGATGGACGAGAAGAAACTAAAACAACAAAAATATATTTGCATCCACTTAATGATTTGATTCTTTTAGTAGATTATAACAATTTTGTTACATTTAGATACTTAGGATTAAAAATTGATTGCGAAAAATGCCATCAATCAAATCAAATATATGACTATATGGGAAGATAATTAATTTAAAGACATTCTTTGCCACTTATGTTCCCTTTAGAGTTAGAGCTAGATGACAGTAAATAAGATTACAAATGACATCAAATATTCATATATATAGATACAACAGTATCCCTATTCCTCTTCTTTTTCAGTGGACGCAAACAAAAAATGATCATTACTAAAATGCTAAATTATATCTACATCCACATAATAGCCAGATATCATCAAGTCCATCTTCACTCCTCCCCAGGCTTCAATGGAGGCAATGTATAAATAGGCAACTAAAACGTATCAGAAATGTATAGGAGCCAAACTCGTTTTATGCATAGTAGATACAAGGACTAAAGACTACATCACTCCCTTCATCTGAAAGATCTAAATGGCTTCCAAAACAAGGTAGCAGATTAAGTTCTTCAGGAATCCTTGATCTCTCAATGGCGAGGGAAGCATGGCTTCTAAGTTAGCAACAACTTTTTCCATTTGGGAAAAATGGACATCTTGGTTGCCAACTATTTCTTCTAATTGTATCTCTCATTACATTCAAACGATCATACATTGTGGATCCAACAACACCCGAAATGCTTTACCCTAAAAACTGGCCCTCCAATAAAGCAGACTTGTTCCACACTCCAACGTTAGAACTAAAATGGCCAACCTGATCAAACAAATCCATCCACCGTCGTTAGGCCACCACAACTTCAATCAGGAAGCCTTACTGATCTCAATTAACATCAAATAAATCCACAGAATAATAATTTAAAAAAAAAAACTTAGTACAGACCAAACAAAAAGAAACAATTTACAAATGATGGATTCATCAAAATGATAATAAAGAATTGGTTGTAAAAGTAACAATCCACAAGATCAGTTAGATAACAATTCTAGACGGCATACTTCGAAAATGCGATCCCTTTTCAAGTGATGGGAAAATAATAAGATACAAAACCGGGCAAAAAAGTTAGTTACTAGAACAGAAATCACCATATGGTTCTTGGTACAGTCTACAGGTATACAGCTCTCCAAAACCACCAATCATACATCACTATGATGAAAACAAGTGAATTATTTTTGCTGTCAATGGTTAAAAAACCTGGAGCTTATATATCTAGATGTAAACTTGCCCTGAAACCTGCTTGGCGGAGAAATGAAACCTGATGGTGGCCCCTCACTGACGCCTGCAGGCTGCTGTTGTTGTACTGTCTCAGACTTCCATGGATACTATCATATAGTATCATCCACTATCTATTACAGCAAAAGAATCGGAATGGCATCTAATAATGGGAAGCCTGTTACCAACAAATAGCAGCAATTTAAAGCTGATTTTGGCAGTGAATGAATCCATCAGAATTGCCAGGCTATTCACTGGCGAAAAATGAAATCAGATAAAGCATGTGATAGGCGAAAAAAATTAAAATATTAAGACGTGCATCTGGTACCAGTAGCATACTTACATGTTCTTCAATATGTATTTAGGTAGAATACTAGCCTAAGATGAACTCATAAAAGATCTTCCAGGCCAGGCATCTCCAACATCATCCTTGCCAGAAACTCCACCATTAGTGCCAAAATTGCTTGCACCAAATCCACCATTTGAGCTGGAGTTTCCAGAACCGTTAAAACGCCCAAAACTGGAGTTGCCAAAACTACCAAAACGTCCAGAGCTCGAGTCACCAGAGCTACCAGAATGCCCAGACCCTGAGTCACCAGAGCTACCAAAATGCCCAGAACCTGAATCTCTAAAACCACCAGAACGCCCTGAACCTGAATCACCAAAACCACCAGATCGGCCAAAGCTCGAACCACCAAACCCACCAGATCGACCTAAACCTGACCCATCAAAAGAACCAAAACGACCTGAACCAGATTCACCGTATCCACCAGAGCGGCCAGAGGGGCCACCAGAACCACCAAAACCACGAGAACGGCCAAATCCAGAGCCTCCATAACCGCCCCCATGACCAAAACTTGAGCCACCCATTCGACCACCTCCATAGGCGTCAACCCGACCACCCATGCCACCAAACATGTCTTCACCTCCACCCTCCACCGTAATTCTTGGAAGCTGAAATGAACAAGGTCATGAGGTAGCAGTCATGTTGAAGTGAGCGAGATCCCCATAGGTTTTTAGATGTAAAGAAAAAAGCAAAATAACTAATAAGACAAATATCAATAATAACATAATCAACATGCCATACAATCATATATTAAAGAAAAAAAATCAAAGGCATATAACATTTGCTAACCATATCCATTTGGCATAAATTTTAGATCAATGAATAGAGGCTTAGGCCATACAGGCACACTCGTATCACTCAATCAGGCCAATGCAATAGACACATGGAGAACTCAATTAGTCTTGTCTTCCAGTACAAATAGTATGTACATTTAAAGAAGCTGATAACCGAAACAACAATAAATTATTATATTTGAAAATCTCACAACAGCATGATGCCTTGGTTAGATAATTTTGAGCCTCGAACCAGGTCTATGCTATGACATAATCTCAACACCCTGTGCAATTTTCTGATAAGTAACCAGCAATTTTGTTTAGCATGCACAAGATGGATGATGTTTAGTACATTATAATTATAAATGAACCTTCAAAGAAAAATTTAAGGAAACAACTGTACCTCACTAAATTTGCATCCAACATCTTGCTCAATGACCCTGACAGCTCGAGTTTGCTGGTTATTGTAAATAAGAATGGCAGATCCTTTCTTCCCAGCTCGCCCTGTTCGACCAGATCTATGAACAAATAGCTCAGATGTGTTCGGCAGTTCATAATGTATCACCTGGATTAAGAAGGGCAAATTAGCTTAGAAAAAAGGCTAGTCAAGCAATGTCCACTAATGCATTAGTATATTAAAAGGAAGGGGAGAGAGGGCAACAAGGAATGCAAACAACTAACATACCACATCAGAGATATTTATTAATCAACCTCAAGTTTAAACAAATTTAGTTGATAAAGTAGCCTTCCATTCCTTAGACAAAGACAAACAAATGCCCAAGTAATTAGACAAGGCTCATAACCTCATGGGCATTAATGGTTGGTAATACAAATACAAACAAATCAAATGCATCCTTGTGCTCCTCTGTCCGCTCAAACCAATAGATCCAGTACAAATAGAAGAAAATAAATATAACAATGCCCATGAATCACCAAGAATCTCCCTGTATTTTGGAAAATATTACACCAGCACCATCCTGCCAATTGTGAGCTCCAGAACCAGCCTCTTCATTAAGAAGATGCATTTCGACCAATAGATCAACAAATTGGCAATTCTGATGCTGATGTTATTGTCAATATCTCAGGAATGAAGTTCGTGCAGTTCTTTGAACATTTGTCAATATTTAGTGCATAAATTGTTCAAATAGAAAGCATTCAAACACATAATCCACTAGCATGCAAGATAAGTGAAAGGCATCCAAAAACATGCCAATAGCATTAGTAATATGCCCAATAGGTGCATAAATTGTTCACATAGAAGGCATTCAAACCCATAATCCACTAGCATCCAAGATAAGTGAAAGGCATCCAAAAACATGCCAATAGCATTAATGATATGCCCAATAAGATGATTAAACTAAGTGTTTCTTGCTGAATCAAGGCTCCAATCCTTAAAGCATTATACAACCCAGAAAGCATGTAAAATTTTCTTGTCCAAACCATATATAATATTCAACAAGAAAAAGATGCTCCCATAAAAATTAGTTTATGGAAACAATGTAATGTTTTCATAGTAACTAGAAGAAAAGTAGATATCATCATAACTCTAAATCTAGAAGAAAAGAGTAATATGCCCAAATTGTTCACATGGAAGTCATTCAAACACATAATCCACCAGTACGCAAGATGACTAAAGGGCATCGAAACATGCAACATAACCAACAGCATTAGCAATATGCCCAATAAGATGATTAAACTATTCTTTCTTGCTGAATCAGGGCTCCATCCCTAGAAAATAATACAGCCCAGAAAGCATGTAAAATTTTCTTTTCCAAACCATATAATATTTTAGCAAGCAAAGGATGCTTCCATAAAAATTAGCTCTTGGAAATAGTGTGATGTTGTCATACTAACTAGAAGAATGAGAAGATATCATCACAACACCAAATCCAAGTAGAAGAAAACGGTAAATATCATAATAATTCCAAATCCAAGTAGGAGAATGCAATTAAAACTAACAATTAATTTTTAAAAACATGTAATACTTACCAAATCCACATTAGGTATGTCCAATCCACGAGCAGCAACATCAGTAGCTATCAAAATATTAAAACGACCATCACGAAAGCCAGCAAGTGTTCTCTCTCTCTGATTCTGTGAAATGTCACCATGAAGAGCCTGACATCCAAAACTCCGACCCATAATGTAAGCTAGCCGATCCGCATCACGTTTTGTTTGAGTGAATACTATGCATTTTCCTCCTTTAGCATGTTCCTAAAAAAGAAACATCCAGAAGAATGAATTTTACAAGCTGCACTCAACCAAGCTGTGGGGGGGGTGCAAAAAAGTAGCACACAAGAGTGGCAGATTTTCCCTTTTTTGGGATGTTTGGGGAGCATTGTGCCAAAAACTTACCCTTATTAATGGCCCAAGAATTGATGGCTTTGAATAATTATCTGAAGCAATTGAGTAGAGTGTGATTCCTTCTGCTAACTTTTGGTCAGAATCACCCACCTGCAAGGGGGAAAAATCCTCAAGTATTTCCCAGTGATGATAAGATGCTTATCTCAATAAATATCAAATAATACTACAGATAGTATTTATTAAGAAATAGAATAACGTCTAATATGCTTCTTATCTGCATATGGGGGTTCTAGGGGTTGCTTGACGGGGACTAGGAACAAACCACATCTTGCCAGAAGACATTATTAGTGGTCCAAAAATTGTGTAGGAAACTCTTATAGATAAGTATTTCACCACACAGAAATGATCTAAATATATCACAAAAATTTCCCTATGTTGACATGCATTATTTGATAAAAATGCTCCATATAAATCTCAAAAGATGATATACTAACATGGGGTATGAGCCACACCACTCCTTTATTGTACCATTCCTTTATTGTGGAACCTGCATCTAATTCACATATTGCATATTGTGGGAAAAAATGTGGGTCATGCTTTATTTCACAATTTGAATCTACAGGGAAAAAGAAGAGTTTGACAAAAACCACAATAGTATACGTGTTTAAAGCGTAGCATTCAGGGTAATATATTCTACCGTACGGAAGGAAGGTAGACCGTGTAATTTAAGTCAAAATAGTGCACATATATATATATATATATCGAAGTAAGATAAATAAACCCTTTATATATATATATGTATATGTATGTATATATATATGTATATGTATATGTACATGTATGTATGTATCTATATGTATATGTATATGTATATGTATATGTATGTATGTATCTATATGTACATGTATATGTATGTATGTATGTATATGTATATGTATATGTATATGTATGTATGTATATGTATGTATGTATATGTATATATATGTATGTATGTATGTATATGTATATATATGTATGTATGTATATGTATATATATGTATGTATGTATGTATGTATATGTATGTATGTATATGTATGTATATGTATGTATATGTATCTATGTATATGTATTGTTGGGTATAAAATACCCACAGCCAAAACCCTCGGCGGCATCGACAACAGCACAGCTCCGCCCGGACTCCTACGGGAGCCGGGCTCCGCCGCCGACATCAACTGCAGCACAGCTCCGCCCGGACTCCTACGGGAGCCGGGCTCCGCCGCCGACTTCAGAACAGCTCCGCCCGGACTCCTACAGGAGCCGGACTCCACCTCCGACATCGACTGCAGCACGGCTCCGCCTGGACTCCTACGGGAGCCGGGCTCCACCACCGACATCGACAACAGCACAGCTCCGCCCGGACTCCTACGGGAGCCGGGCTCCGCCGCCGACATCAGAACAGCTCCGCCCGGACTCCTACGGGAGACGGGCTCCGCCTCCGACATCAACTGCAGCACAGCTCCGCCCGGACTCCTACGGGAGCCGGGCTCCGCTCTCTGTATTAACTGCTGGTAAGCTCCGCCCGGACTCCTACGGGAGCCGGACTTCACCTTTAACTTTGATTACAGCACAGCTCCACCCGGACTCCTACGGGAGCCGGACTCCGCCTCCGACATCAACTGCAGCACGGCTCCGCCCGGACTCCTACGGGAGCCGAGCTCCGCCTTCGACATCAACTGCAGCACGACTCTGCCCGGACTCCTACGGGAGCCGGGCTCCGCCTTCGACATCAACTACACGGCTCCGCCCGGACTCCTACGGGAGCCGGGCTCCGCCTCCGACATCTACTGCAGCACAGCTCCGCCCGGACTCCTACGGGAGCCAGGCTCCGCTCTCGGTATCAACTGCTGGTAAGCTCCGTCCGGACCCCTACGGGAGCCGGACTTCACCTCTAACTTTGGTTGCAGAGGACTCCGCCCGGACTCCTACGAGAGCCGGGTTCCGCCCGCAACTTCGGCTCCGAGAGGGTTCCGCCCGGACTCCCACGGAAGTCAGACTCCACCCACGACCCCAGCCGCCGGGAGGACATCTCCCGGACCTCCGCAGAGGCCGGGCTCCGACCGCTGCCGAGCTTCAATCAACGGATCCGCGCCCCCTGGCAGGCCACCATAACGGCCGCGATCCTGCTCTACTTCCTGTGGCGGATTCCGCGCAGCTCCATCATTCCCTGACAGGCCGCAGTAACCATCGCAGCTCTGCTCCACTTCCTGCGGCGGATTCCGCACAGCTCCACTTCCTGTGGCGGATTCCGCGCAGCTCCATCATTCCCTGGCAGGCCACCATAACGGCCACGAACCTGCTCCACCTCCTGCGACGGATACCGGGCGATTCTCCCATCCACTGGCAAGTCACGACAACGGATGCTGCTCCACCCCTCGTAACAGATTCCACGTGGCGAGCCGCGGTGATGGCCACATGTCTACTCCACTATCCTTCGCAATCAATTCCCCTGACCATGGGCGGCCCACTACCAGACGGCTACAAACGTCGCCATCAATCCGTTGCCTCCTCCGCCTATAAAAGGGGGACCCAGATACGTTATTCTTTAAGCTCATTTCTTATCTCAAAACTCTGCTAAATTCTCCGTTCGAGCACTCCATTCTTGTTGAGGCAGAGAACTGACTTGAGCGTCGGAGGGTCTTGCCGGAGCAACCCCACCTCCGGTTTAGACTTCCTTTGCAGGTCCCGGCGGCGACCGCGACTTCCCCGACTCCAGCTTCTCCGGCGCAAGCAGATTTTTGCACCAACAGGATTGGCGCTAGAGGAAGGGGAGCGAACCTTCGCAGCACCCTTGTTCTTAAAGGAGTGTTCAACGGAGCCGTCTCCGACCGTCTCTCCGTCACCCACTCCTAATCTCCCTTCGCGAGATCGACATTCGATGCCTCCGCGCAAGGCGTCCACCCGGCGGTCTACGGCCTTCGCGGCCAGATCTCAGGCTCCGGCCTCCTCTCCAGTTTCTCAGCCTCCTCCTCCCCCTCCGGCGGCGGCGGTCGGCGCGGAGCAGTTTGACTTGCTGGCGCAGCAGGTCAAAGGCCTCGTCGAAGCCGTACAAGCAATGCAGCAGCAGCAACCACAGGCGTCGGCACATCCGGAGGGGGCATCTCCGGAATGCCAGAACCCGACGACGGGGCGGGCCACCTGGGCCAGCCGCCCCGTCCTTCCCGGGAAGGCAAATCCGAGGGTAGAGAGCCCTCAATCGGATCACGACTCCACCCCTGGAAGATCCCTGCCCCCGCTCTGCCAAAGGACCCTCGAGACTCGAAGTCGAGAAGATTTCCTGGACCGAAGGCTCCAGGAGATGAACCGGCGGATTGAAGAACTCCGCCACGCGCCCCCCGCTTATGGTGAGGATATTTGCACTGACCCTCCCTTCTCCCAAATGATTATGCAGGAACCGATCCCGTCGAACTTCAAGCTTCCCCAGTTCGAAAGCTACGACGGAACGTCGGCCCCGGTTGATCATCTGGAGGCCTTCCGGATGATGATGCTGCTTCACGGCGCTCCTGACGCCATCTTATGCCGGGCTTTCCCGTCTACTTTGAAGGGAGCAGCAAGAAACTGGTACTCGGCTCTGAAGCCGGGTACCATCTTTTCCTTCGATCAAATGAGCCACCAATTTGTGGCCCATTTTGTCAGCAGCCGGCGTCCCCGAAAGGGTTCGGAGTCCCTCATCAACATCAAGCAGAGGGAAGGGGAGTCCATACGGGCCTACGTCAACCGCTTTAACATCGCGGCGTTGGAGGTCCGGAACTTGGACCAGTCAGTTGCCATGGCCGCCCTGAAAGGTGGCCTTCAGAAGAATGATCTTTTGTACTCCCTGGAGAAGAAGTACCCTAGGGATTTTGCCGATTTGCTGGCTCGGGCTGAAGGATATGCCCGAGCGGAAGAAGCCTTTAAAATGAAGGACGAAGAGACAGCGAGGGAGCGTCAAGCGGGAGATTCGAGCAAGCCCGCAGTTGAGAAAAGGCCCAAGGAAGCCCGGCCGCGTTCCCGATCCCCTCCTGGACATAAGCGCGCCCATACTCCACCCCGGGCACGCAGGCAGAGAAGCCCGGACCGCGGGGTTCGGCGGGGCTCCCCACCAGGGAGATTTCGCAACTACGCCCCCCTCAATGCCTCGAAGGCCCAAGTATTAATGGAGGTCAGGGAGCAGCTCCCTAGGCCGGAGAGGATGCGCACACATCCCGGGAAGCGCAACCCCAACAAGTTCTGCCTCTACCACCGCGACCACGGCCACGACATCGAAGAATGCATCCAGCTCCAGGACGAGATCGAGGAGCTCATTCGGCGAGGTCGACTCGACAGATTCATCCGCCGCAGGCCTGAGGATAGAGGAGACCGGCCAAGAGCCCTCCCACCGCCTGAACCGCAGAAAAGGGAGGAGCAGCCCGGGGACCGGCCTCCCATCGGGACCATCGACTCCATCACCGGAGAGCCTCAAGGAGGAGCGGGAAAACTGTAAATGTATCACTTACTATTTCGCCTTGAATCTACTTTTCTTTCTGCCTAACGTGCCCCTCCCACCTAGCGTGGACGTATTATGACTGGATATGATCCCTCCAAAAACACAGCCATGTCAGGAACAGGAGGAGAACCTCGTCCTGACATGAGCAAAGTCAAAGGCCCGGTTCTTTTAGACCGGATGGGGGGAGAGGCCTTGCAACGCCCTAATGTGCCCCCACAGCCCTGTTAGGGACAGGAGGAGAACCTCGCCCTAACTTGAGCAAAGTCAAAGGCCCGGTTCTTTTAGACCGGATGGAGGGAGAGGCCTTACAACGCCCTAATGTGCCCCCACAGCCATGTCAGGAACAAGAGGAGAACCTCGTCCTGACATGAGCAAGGTCGAAGGCCCGGTTCTTTTAGACCGGAGGGGGAGAGGCCTTACAACGCCCTTATGTGCCCCCACAGCCATGTCAGGAACAGGAGGAGAACCTCGTCCTGACATGAGCAAAGACGAAGGCCCGATTCTTTTAGACCGGAGGGGGGAGAGGCCTTACAACGCCCTTATGTGCCCCCACAGCCATGTCGAGAACAGGAGGAGAACCTCGTCCTGACATGAGCAAAGACGAAGGCCCGGTTCTTTTAGACCGGATGGGGGAGAGGCCTTACAGTGCCCTAACGCGCCCCCACGAGCCAGGCTGGTAACGAGAGGAGAACCTCACGCCAGCTCGAGCAAAATGGAAGACTTCACCCGGACTCCTACGGGAGCCGGATTCCTCCGCCAAGGAAGACTTCACCCAGACTCCTACGGGAGCCGGGTTCCTACGCCAAGGAAGACTTTACCCGGACTCCTACGGGAGCCGGGTTCCTACGCCAAGGAAGACTTTACCCGGACTCCTACGGGAGCCGGGTTCCGCAGCCAAGGAAGACTTCACCCGGATCCTACGGGAGCCGGATTCCGCCGCCAAGGAAGACTTCACCCGGACTCCTACGGGAGCCGGGTTCCGCCACCAAAGAAAACTTCACCCGGACTCCTACGGGAGTCGGGTTTCGCCTACAAGGAAGACCTGGCCCGGACTCCCACAGAAGCCGGGCTCCATCCGCAACTTCTGCAGCGAGGGTTGATGGCGACGAAACTCGACCGCCCAACAAGACCGGATGAAAGGAAAAAGCCCCCCCCCGACGACGTCTACATCAAATAAGTCAAACGACAAGACAGATTCAGCAGACAACAATATTAGTGCGGCGCGCGGACAAGGTAACGCAACACGCTCTTTTCATTTCATTTTCGATATACGCACTACAGGGCCAGGACGGCCAAGGAAAGAAGGACAAAACGACAAAAAGGAAATAACTACATGATAAGACAGAAAGACAAAAGAGCTCTAAGGAGGTCCTGCTCCCTCCGACCTGGGGTTATCTACTCCATCCCTCAACCAGGACTGCCTCAGGTTCTCCATTGCTTCTTCTAGTTCTTCCCTCTTCTGCAACGCGTCCTGGAGCGCCCGACGAAGTCGCTGGCTCTCAGCCTCCGCTTCTCGACGCCACTTCCGCAAAACTTCGGACTCCGCCTCCGCGTCTGCGACGGCCTTCCGCTCAAGTGCCAGTTGGATCTTCACTTGTTGCAGCTCGGCTGTCTTCTCCCCAAGGGAGACAGAAATCCCTTCGACAGTGCCTCTCAGGGCTTGGAGCTCTTCGGTATCTTGGGTGGAAGTAAGCTGCGCCCTATTAACCAGCTGCCTCTGGAGACGAACGACCTCGTCAGCCGCCTTTCGGAATCTCCCTTTGTACTCTTCCACTTGCCGGCGCCAGCTGGCCCGCTGCACGTCGTGGCTCATCTCGGCGTCTTGAAGCTGCTTCTGGAGGTCGGAGACCTTCTGCGACCACTTCTGTTCATCATCAACCCGGGCCAAGAGCCGGGATGAGTTTCCTTCCAGATGGCCGATCTTCCTCTTCGCGGCTGATAATTCCACCTTAAGGGCGCTGATCCTAGCTTCTTGAGCCTAAATTCGGTCGCTGGTGCTCTTCTTGCATTCCTCGAGCTCCTTTGTGAAGTTCGCCTTCCTCCGGCTGTAATCCATGATTGCCTTCACCTGGAGACTCCGAAAGTGGGCAGCCTCAGCGGCGGCTTCAGAATGGCCTTCTCTCGATTTGCGGAGCTCGCCTTCCGACTTCTTCAACTTCTTCATCAGGTGGAGGACCTCCTTTTTCAACCGCTGGATTGTCGATTTCAGTGGGACCCCCAGGGGCAAGGGAAGTGCTTCAGCAGGGCACTGCCGTTGGAAGGTGCAAGCATTAGAGATCAACTCATTGCAAGAAGAAAAGTAGAAGGAAGGAGGAGGGGGAGGGAGAAGCCGTCCACAACAAGAAATTCGACTTTATTGATTGAATAATTCTGAAGACAAACAGAAAGGAAACATGACGACAAAATAAAGGCACAGGATCAGAGGTCTCAGACCTCAGGGGCGGGAGGTAGAGAACTCGGCGCGGGGGGTGCGACTGCGGTGGCGGCGGACGAAGGGCCGGCCTCGTCTTCAGACTCCTCGAGAAAGCCGAGGTCGAGTTCGGGGAATTTGCTGGCCACCTTCTCTTGGCAGAGCTCGAACCCCTTGGTAAACGCCTCCTGGCCGAACTGGACATTCAGGACCCTCATCTCCGCGGAGGCCTTGAATTCCTCCACCGCAAGGGCCCTGGCCTCCGAGACCAGAACCGGAGTTTGCTCGACCAAATGGGCGACCTCGGCCTCCGCCTTCCTCGCCGACTCCTCCAAGATCCGTCTCTCCTCTTCCCGGGCTTGTCTCTCCTCTTCCCAGGCTTGCCTCTCTCTTTCCAGGGCCCCCTGGAGGGCGGCTACTTCGGCCGTCTTCGCTTGGAGGCGAGCCACCTCGGCCTGGCAGCGTTCCTCCGCCTGAAGGAGGTCCCTTCTCATGCGGCTCGTCGCCTCGACATAGGCGAAGAGCTGGTGCCCAATCTGCAAGGACGGATAGAGAATTACAATAAAGGCCGAGTGACCGTGTAAATAAACATCCGCTTACCTCGAGGAAGGACCCCAAAGAGTCCCAAGCCCGCTGCTCAGGGTCGGCGCGGTCGATCCTCTCCACGACGTCGGACAGGATGCAGCCGTCGAGCAGCCGCCTGATCAAGTCCCTATCGTTGAAAGGGTTCTCCGATCCCCCCTCGGAGCAGACGGACTCGTCTGCGGCAGCTCGGTGGCCACTCGCCCTGCGAGCCACCGATTTTCTCCTCCTCCCCGCGGCGGGCGCCTCCGTAGGGCGAACCCCCAGAGCGGGGGCCTCAGTCGGCGGGCTCCTCGAGGAAGCCCGGGGGGCCACTGGCTCGGCATCTGAAGGAATGTCGATGGCCGGGGCCGCCTGGACGGGCGCAGCCAAGCTCGTCTCCTCCGCCCTGGCCCTCTTCGCCGATCCGGAGACCGCCGCGCCCTTTCTCTTCTGGGCTCTCATGCCCCTGGCGAGCATCCGCGTTGCTTCGGCGTCCATTGCTAAAAAAAAAAAAAAATGATGAGAAAAGAAAAAAAAAAGGAGAAGAAAGAAGAAAAAAGGAAAAAGAAGCGACACCGATCAGTCAAGAGTCAAAAAAAAAAAAAAAAAAAAAGAAAAAAGAAGTAAAGAGAAGAAGAAGAGGAAGGCAAGAAAAGAAAAGATAAGACGAGTACTCGCTGGATCCTGGGGGCTCAGGCCGATGTTGAAAAGAAGCTGCTCCCTCAGAAGATTAGGAAGAGAAGGAGCGGGATAAGTTACAAGCTTCTGGGCGGCTTGGAGGTCGTCCTCCCCCAGACTGGGAGCCCGACGGACGGAATCCCTCAGAGAACCCCAAGAGGGCAGGCCCAGCTCCAAGGTCGGGCAGTGGATGAAGAGGTATTTCCCCTTCCAATTGTGAATCGAAGAAGGGGCGCCCTTCAGCAACCCCTTCTTACCAAACTGGGGGGAGAAGTACCACCAGTCCTTCGCCGAAGGATGGCGTTTGAAGGTATAAAAATGCCTAAACAAGGAGAGGGACAGCTGAACCTCGGCTATGTGACAGAGGGAGAGAAACCCTATCAAAAACCTAAAGGAATTCGGGGCCGCGGAAGCGAGAGAAATGTCCAAGAAGCGGAGGAAGGCAGCGACGAAGTCAGGAAGCGAAAGCCGAAGTCCGGCACGGAACGCTTCCTGATACAAACAGAAGCGACCGGGAGGGGGAGTGCAGGCCCGATCAGAGGGACCAGATAGCTCCAGGTCGTACTCCGGAGGAACCCCATACCGAACCCTTATCAGAAGGAGTTCATCCGGAGTCGACGAACATGGAATAGCGCCCGGCGCGAAAACCGGGCGAGGCCCAGCCCCGAGCGCGGGTTCGTCCGCAGAGTCAGGAACCTGGGGGTTTGAAGCAGAAGAACTCTCAGAACTGTCGGGAGCAGAAGAGCCAGAGGACATTTTGAGTTTCGAAGGGGGGATCTAAAGGACCCTAAAAAGACAGACCGAAAGGGGAACGAGACGCCGGAGACTAACTCGGAGGGAAGCACAAAAGTAATGAAGAAAGGAGAAGCCCCTAGGCGGTGAGAGGAAGGTTGGCACTAACCTATATTGCTCTGAGGGACCTGGGGGACGAGAAACAGGAAGCGCCTACGGCTCGAGAAGACGCTCACTAAAGCAGGGCTCTCGAAGAGAGGACAGACACCAGCAAAAACTCAGGAATGGAGTAGAACGCCTAAAGGGGGGAGGACGGGTTTAAATAGACCCTGGGATCCGGCGCCATAATGATCGCGAATCCCCCAGACCAGTCCGCATCCAACACGTGTCCCACTCCCTCTGACAGACGGCTAAAAGCGGCCGACGGTTGGCAGGATCATAATTGCGCCGTACCTAGGCCAGTGTACCTGCGGAATTTTCGAAGTGTCCTCTCGTATCGCTCCAATTCGAAAAGACTCCGGCACGCGCTCATTTAATGCCAAAATATCTGGAGGCGGCAGTGCGCAGGATTCGAAGGGACGGTTCCGGCTGTGCCCATCTCTCTCTCTGTACTTCCTTCGTTTGAAATTCAAACTCGGAAGTAGGGGGACTGGTGTTGGGTATAAAATACCCACAGCCGAAACCCTCGACGGCATCGACAACAGCACAGCTCCGCCCGGACTCCTACAGGAGCCGGGCTCCGCCGCCGACATCAGAACAGCTCCGCCTGGACTCCTACGGGAGCCGGACTCCGCCTCCGACATCAACTGCAGCACAGCTCCGCCCGGACTCCTACGGGAGCCGGACTCCGCCGCCGACATCAACTACAGCACAGCTCCGCCCGGACTCCTATGGGAGCCGGGCTCCGCCGCCGACTTCAGAACAGCTCCGCCCGGACTCCTACGGGAGCCGGACTCCGCCTCCGACATCGACTGCAGCACGGCTCCGCCCGGACTCCTACGGGAGCCAGGCTCCACCACCGACATCGACAACAGCACAGCTCCGCCCGGACTCCTACGGGAGCCGGGCTCCGCCGCCGACATCAGAACAGCTCCGCCCGGACTCCTACAGGAGCCGGGCTCCGCCTCCGACATCAACTGCAGCACAGCTCCGCCCGGACTCCTACGGGAGCCGGGCTCCGCCGCCGACATCAACTACAGCACAGCTCCGCCCGGACTCCTACGGGAGCCGGGCTCCGCTCTCTGTATTAACTGCTGGTAAGCTCCGCCCGGACTCCTACGGGAACCGGACTTCACCTTTAACTTTGATTACAGCACAGCCCCGCCCGGACTCCTACGAGAGCCGGACTCCGCCTCCGACATCAACTGCAGCACGGCTCCGCCCGGACTCCTACGAAAGCCGGGCTCCGCCTTCGACATCAACTGCAGCACGACTCCGCCCGAACTCCTACGGGAGCCGGGGTCCGCCTTCGACATCAACTACACGGCTCCGCCCGGACTCCTACGGGAGCCGGGCTCCGCCTCCGACATCAACTGCAGCACAGCTCCGCCCGGACTCCTACGGGAGCCAGGCTCCGCTCTCGGTATCAACTGCTGGTAAGCTCCGTCCGGACCCCTACGGGAGCCGGACTTCACCTCTAACTTTGGTTGCAGAGGACTCCGCCCGGACTCCTACGAGAGCCGGGTTCCGCCCGCAACTTCGGCTCCGAGAGGGTTCCGTCCGGACTCCCACGGAAGTCAGACTCCACCCACGACCCCAGCCGCCGGGAGGACCTCTCCCAGACCTCCGCAGAGGCCGGGCTCCGACCGCTGCCGAGCTTCAATCAACGGATCCGCGCCCCCTGGCAGGCCACCATAACGGCCGCGATCCTGCTCCACTTCCTGTGGCGGATTCCGCGCAGCTCCATCATTCCCTGACAGGCCGCAGTAACCATCGCAGCTCTGCTCCACTTCCTGCGGCGGATTCCGCACAGCTCCACTTCCTGTGGCGGATTCCGCGCAGCTCCATCATTCCCTGGCAGGCCACCATAACGGCCACGAACCTGCTCCACCTCCTGCGACGGATACCGGGCGATTCTCCCATCCGCTGGCAAGTCACGACAACGGACGCTACTCCACCCCTCGTAACAGATTCCACGTGGCGAGCCGCGGTGATGGCCACATGTCTACTCCACTATCCTTCGCAATCAATTCCCCTGACCATGGGCGGCCCACTACCAGACGGCTACAAACGTCGCCATCAATCCGTTGCCTCCTCCGCCTATAAAAGGGGGACCCAGATACGTTATTCTTTAAGCTCATTTCTTATCTCAAAACTCTGCTAAATTCTCCGTTCGAGCACTCCATTCTTGTTGAGGCAGAGAACTGACTTGAGCGTCGGAGGGTCTTGCCGGAGCAACCCCACCTCCGGTTTAGACTTCCTTTGCAGGTCCCGGCGGCGACCGCGGCTTCCCCGACTCCAGCTTCTCCGGCGCAAGCAGATTTTTGCACCAACATGTATGTATATGTATCTCTATGTATATGTATGTATATGTATCTCTATATATATGTATGTATATGTATCTATATATATATCTATGTATATGTATCTATATATATATGTATGTATATGTATGTATATATATATGTATGTATATGTATGTATATATATGCATGTATATGTATGTATATATATGTATCTATATATATGTATATGTGTGTGCATTGTTTGAAAATTTTCATAAACAATTGGCATATGCAGATTCTGCAGCTAGTTTCATAGTATTTGAGTATTAAGAAAAAAAAAACAAAATGATAATGTTCCACATCCAAGAATTAACTCAAGATAGAGGTGACAGCATTTCATGCGAGTGATACACAAGCTAACATAAAAATCAATCAAAGAGAGGGTAATATGTGTGTGTGTGTGTAGATACATACATGTATGTATGTATGTACCAAGTATATGCACGCACGCACGCACGCGCGCACGCGCGCACGCGCACACACACACAAAGGATTCAATGTGAAAATAAGATATTACGAGGATTTATTAGATAGTTGTAACACTCACAAGGTCAATGGTAACTGGATCTTTTAGGTATTTCTGGGTAAGCTTTCTAATCCAACTTGGCATTGTTGCAGAGAACATCATGCTTTGACGGTTTGGGGGCAATTTTTCTAAGATTATTTCTACGTCTTCATCAAACCCCACAGCAAGCATCTGATCAGCTTCATCAAGAACAACAAATTGGATTTCTGACAAATTTAAGGCACCCCTCTTAAGCAAGTCAATAATTCGACCAGGTGTTCCAACTATAACATCAACACCATAATCAAGTGTTCTCATTTGCTGCTGGATTGGTACGCCTCCATAGACACAAAGGGTGTCCAAGGGGGCAGATTCCCTGAATTCCTTCTCCACTTGTCGAGCAAGTTCTCTAGTTGGTGCCAAGACTATGGCCAAAGGATTCCTACCTCGCCTGCAGAGGCAAATGAAATGTACAATCATTACAACATATTTTTCAGCAAGCAGATGAAAACTAGTATTGTTACTTGACTGCAAAAGATTTCAAAAATATAACATATGATTCATATGTTGCCGTCAAAAGACTAACCCATGCTTAGCATTAAAACGCATAATTTTATCCATAATTGGAATTCCAAAAGCAAGAGTTTTCCCTGTCCCAGTCCTTGCCCGGCCAATCATGTCTCGTCCTTGCATAGCTGGCTCAAGAACAGCTCTCTAAACAGTAAGGCAAAAGCAACATTAATCAAAATAAATGGTAGCATCAACATTGTTGAGGAAATTGTACATGCACATACAAATTCAATAATTAATGGACAAAATGCAGTGCTGAAGAATAATCAAAATCGATGCATTCAATGAAGATATCAACATGCCTCATTACATGTCAAGGGCTAGGAATATCATGCAAAAGATGTTGCTTACTACCAATACAAAAATCACTAAAATGATTAATTTGGTTATTGCAGGACCAATGTTTTTAATTTTGTTACTGCAGGAACCAATGTTTTAAGTTTCAGTGTCAGTACCCATACCGATACCAACCGGTTTAATGGTTGTATGTTAACAATTTTGCTACCAATAGGATTGGTTCCTTGCAGGCATAATATGATAGGCCCAATATGGACCAGTACGGTCTGGTGCCTCAGAAACATCGCAGAAATGCTTCATGAGACTAACACAATCATAATCTAATTTATTCATTTACTTATTTATTTATTTGGGGGGAGTTTTTTTTTTTCCTTTTTCCTTTTTTTGGGATTTTTGTTTGGGGTGGGGGTTGGCAACTATTGGCCATGACTTCTAGGATCAAACAAAAAAAAGGGTCACTACTACCTAGATTTATAGATGTACGTGCGTCTTCCCTTGAAACAATAGGGATGAAGAGGAGATAATCTAAGCTAAAACAGTTGAAACTGTGAGAAAGAATTCCCTGACTCTTGTAGAAACACAAGAAGTACTCATTAACTGAAATTATTGACTAACAAGAATTCATTAAACTATCATGTTTTAATTGTGTTGTAATTAGAATGAAAGTGTGTTTTTCTGAACTTCAATGTAAATTGCATCACTGGAGTGTAAACCTGCTTTGTCATCAACATTGGAAATGCCAACTATAGAACAATAACATTTCTCACTCAAAAGTCCCAGTTCAACCATCATCTATTCCAGTTCAGCAAGCCCAGACTGATCTAGTTACAACGTAGAGTAATAACTTAAACTCTAGAAAGTCACTTTCTTACAAGTCACAGTACATTAAAATATCAAACGTTACCGAAAAGGCACCTCAGTACCTCCCCTTTTTGTTCCTTTATTCATTTGTTATATTCCACCCATTCCTCACCAATTACTCTAGCAAATGGAGACTTCTAACATCAAAGCCAATAACAAAGAAGAAATGAAACAACGTTTATCCTAAATTGTTCCGATTCCACGAAACACATACCAAAAGGTAAACCGTTCTAAACAAATACCATCTCCGAATGGAATCGCCAATACCTGTATAGGAAAAAGCTTTGTGATTCCCCTCCTCGCGAGATCAGAGATAATCTCCTCCGAGATCCCCAGGTTGGCGATCTCCAGACCCTCGTCCCCTCTCTTCGCACTACTCTTCTCCTCATCGTAAAAATCCTCCACGGCGTACTCCGCGAAAGCCGCATCGGTCGCCCTGAACCCCAGCGGTCCCACCGAGAAATGGAACTCCCTCCGTGGAACACCACCGAACCCAAACTTCTCTGCGGCTGCGATGCCATTGAATGGCCGGAATACGCCGGCGGTGGCAGAGGATAAGGGCTCCGCGGGGATCAACGACGGCAGGCGGAGTGACTCCGCCGACACCAGGGCGGCTAGGGATCGCCTCGACGCCGAGGAGGCAACCGAAGCTGATCTCCGGAACAAGTAATTCATCATTTTAGGGTAGGAACCCTGAAGGGACAGAGAGGCGGGGAGGGAGGATAAACCCTAGAAAACGGCTAGGGTTTTGGGGACGAGAGGGAGGGAGACTGGAAAGGGTGTATAAACCTCGCGGAAAGGGCTGCGAGTGGAGAAGATATTTATGCGCGAAAATAGGAGTATTCTTTGGGTGCATCGAATGGACGGTGCGTGGAGGTGGAATTACGAGGTCCGACGGAGATCAGATGGCTGTGGGTGCGTCGAAATGGCGGGTCCGAAGCTGTCTCAGGCTTTCCGTTTTAGCTGATTGGATGGCCCGAATCGGGCAGTGAGTAAACGGCTGGGTAAATGGGCCGCCGGCCAGACCACACGTTTTCCATTTTTTTTTTTCCTTTTCTTTTCATTTTTTTTAATTATTAAGAAAATAAAATTTATATTTATTAACTTAAATCCAAAAATTTATAATAACCTGCACTTATACTAAATGTTAGTAATACCATAGGAAAAATTGAAATTACCATAGAGAGGAGAACACAAATTTTCTTATGTCTATGAATGGCTATTATGTGATTTAAGATTGTTTGATCATTTTTGAAATTTTTTAATATAATATTTAAGTCCTATTTAAGATTAACGATTTGATTAACAGTTGGTTCAGTTATGGATTAAAGTGTAGGATAAAAACACACTTGAAGAGAGTAAGCATAAAATTTTCAAACTATTAGACATAAATATAATTTATCCTTAATTCTAAAGAAGTTTTGTAATGTACCTTTTTTTTTCCTTAGGGCCTAGCATGTGACATTTGGTGCAGTTTAAGATTAGAATCTACTCTTCCATTAATTTGGTAGTTATCCAATCAAGATATTTTTTTTCAAAAAAAATAAAGAGGAATGCATGAGATGAAATCCGCTAAAATTAGGGTTGAGAGTAAGATCAAAGCTAGATCAATGATGTTGAACATCAAGTGATTTCACTAACTCAAGTAGTTAGCATGCTGATCTAATCAAAATAGTTGATTGGAGGTCATGCCCACAATTAAGATGAGAGTGACGAGAGTAAATATATGATAAAAGATGAAATCAAGATAAACATGGATGATAAATTCAGCTACACTATTTTTATAAAGCCTAGCCCAATTAGGCCCATTTGGGGCTAAAGTCGGCAAAGTCAGCAACTTTGCTGACTTCAATTTAAATTTTTCAAAAATTTTTGATGGAGAGGACTTTATCTCTTTCTCGATCTCGCATCTTGGAGTAGAATAAGACTCGTAAATGATTGGAGCAGTCGTTGTAGGCCATTATGGAATAGCCAAAAGCCATTTGGTAGAAGTTGCACGAGCGAAGTGAACGACCGAGCTAATCTCCTATTAATCAAGCTTATCTGCCCTTGAACTCCTTGTTAAACCCCACAAGCCATGCGATCGAGCCATCACCGAATCCCTCTCCATCTTCCTCTCCCTTCTTCCTCATCTCTGACAAATTTCGAGCCGTCGTAGCCTAGCGCAGCTGACCCAAACTTCTTTTTTTCCCTCTCAAAACTTTCGATCTTTCTCTATCCTCTCTATTCGAGAATTCTTGGTCACTTTAGTACTAAAAATCAATACCTCTGGCTCATCCCTATCATCACTACCACCTTCGCTAAGCCTTCCCCTTTCTCTTGCTTTCTTTTTTTTATTTTGCCCTTTGGTATCACCATCATGGTGGCAGGGGGCAATGCCCCTTTTTCCTTGCGCTAAGCTTCCCTACACATGACCAGACCATCATCCCAAATTGTTATCGATCACGCCACCACTCCCCCTTCTCCTCCGCCCATTCCGATTGCACACATATTGGGCCATCACCCCCTTCCTTCCTCAGCTTTCAAGAGCCAAAGGAAGCCTCTATTTCGGTCAGAGAGAAAATGAATGAAGGAGAGAAAAAGAGAGAGAAAAAAATAAATATAATAATAAAATAAATAGATAAATAAATAAAATAAATGATGTTAATAACATGAAATTTTGGGGAAAACCAACACCAAATCCAATTCCCCAAATGGACTTCAATATGATTAGATCTAGACTCGATTGTTTGCCAATCGACTCGATCCATATAGATTGGGTCCAAACTACTATTTGGATCGGAACCATAAGTAGACCCAAACTAAGCCTAGAACGAGAGTCTCTCTCTCCATCCAAATTTTCTCAATTGAAGACCAATGATTTTATGAATTTGTTTGATTAGAGCCTTCATCATTAGAGGAGTGCTGGATCTAGGAATTGAGTCATATGCCTCTTTTAGATTCGATTGTTGGTAAGTTTCCTTTATCTCTGAGATTTCTTTAAAGTATTTTTCAAAACTAGAAATTATATATATATATATATATATATATATATATATATATATATATATATATATATATATATATATAAATGCTAAATATTAGAATTTAGAAGTTTAGAAAATATACATAAAAAAAATTCAAAAAATCTTAAATCGAGCATGATGGTACTCTAACATTATCACAAAACTTTCTCTATTTTTAATGTTGCATGATATTATGCTTACAAAAAATTTAAATAAAAATTTCTTTCTTATTCATGAAATATAAAAAAATTGATTGATATTGATATGAGTATAAGTATATTTATGAGATCAGAGAAAATAATTTTGAAAATATTTATGTTCATAATGGATGTTCTAAATTTATGAGAAAAAAAAATTCTTTAGTTGACTATGATTTGGATCTAGCTAACAGAACTGATCGTTTCATGTGTCAAAAACTAATTTCTTCTAGACCTAGCTAATCGAGGTTGATTGCTAGCATAGTTAATTCTTTTAAGCATATCCAATATCAAAATAGATCGCTGGCATATGCTAATACATCACATATATATATTTCAAAGCTAGTCACTTTATCTTGTCATGAAGCTAATCATGGCCATGTGAATCTCTTTTAAGCCTAGC
The DNA here is from genome assembly GCF_000442705.2 of Elaeis guineensis. Taxonomy (NCBI): domain Eukaryota; kingdom Viridiplantae; phylum Streptophyta; class Magnoliopsida; order Arecales; family Arecaceae; genus Elaeis; species Elaeis guineensis. The sequence goes on along the minus strand of NC_025998.2, from coordinate 117,904,838 downwards.
TAGTTGGGGCTTATCACTGGTACATGTTAACGTATCATATGTTTATTTTTCGGGACTATCTCTTTCGGACCTTGTCACGGGGCTGATCGTGCTGTAGTCACTAAAGATAAGGATTATTTATAATTCGATTTTTGATCAAAAATCAGCTTGAACCAAATCAAAAAATCAAACCAAAATTGAATCGAATATAGTTCAGTTCGATTTTCAATTTTTATTTTTAAAAATTTTAATTTTTGGTTCGATTCAATTTAAAATCAAAAAACTTAAAAATCGAACCGAAAACTGAAGTCATAATTTAAATTTATGTTGTTTACTATATTGAGAACTTGTTGGTTACATGAATGGATGATTAGATATTTAGATTTTGTCTATTATTATAATTTGCTATGATGCTTGATTGTTTGTTTGTATTGTAGATGATGTAATTTTTGATATATTATATTTTATTTATTATTGATTTATTATTTATCAAATATTAATATATCATTACTTATCAATTATTGATTTTTAATGTAAAAAATTATCAATCAATAGATTCAACAGATCCTGAATTTAATTAAATATAATATAACAAACTAACAATGAATTGACAATAATTATTTAAATATATTATATCAAAAATAGATAATTAAAAATAAAAAAATCAAAAAATCGAACCGAACTGAACTAAAATTCTTGATTCGGTTTCAGTTTGGTTCCTGTCTTATTCGGATCAATTTTCGATTTTCATTTTTTTGTTATTCGATTTTTGGATCAGATCGGTTCGGATCGAGTCGGATCGGTTAAAACTAAATGAATAGTCCTAAGAGAGGAATTTTGGATTTTATTATTATGTATGGTATGTCTTAAAAAAATTATATTATTACATATTATTATTAAATTATTATATTTTAAAAATTAATTATACTTAATTTCTTAGAGATATTAGTAACTTACTAAGCTCATTTTCTCTTTTCTATTTTTTTGGTTTCATATCCAGAAGATTCTATGGGGCAGATTTTATTCTTCTGCGTACATACTGTTCCAATATTCCACAATATCATTTTATTTGATGATTGAGAGTTGCTAATGCTAGAGACCAATATAACAGCCTAAAAGAATAAAGTTCTCTTCTATGTTAGGTGTGAGAGGTTGCAAATTCCATATCTGGGTATAGACACATAACTATGTACATATATATGTCTTCTTCCATTCCTTTTTTGGTAAATTACAATATGTTATTACCCTTGCGTTCGAGCAATCATGTGGTCATGCGTACATGAATGGAAGGATCGATATGTTTATGCATACATGAATATTTGCATCTTTCATATGTGCATGTTAAATGAAAAATGTAGTTTGTATTCTCAAAAATATATCCATTCTTCCTTAGAAACTTTTGAAGAGCCATATGTTGCAAAACTAGATATTATAGAAATGCCTGCAGCTTGCTGGTCACTTGACTCAAAATTTTTTCATGATCTCAATCTCTGATGGAAGCAGGAGCAAGTTCTTCGCTTTGGCTATCTCATGGAGCTGTTAGCTTTTGATTTTGTCATAATCCAACCTGAGCCTAAACTTTGTTTTATCTAAACCTTAGTAGGAAATCTGTACAAAAATCAATGCAAAAGTATGCAGTTAAAGATGTGCATCAGAAATTTTTAATAAGTGGAAATCATGATGTTTTGTTTGGAGAAAATCATGCTCCATACAAAAATTGGTTTGGCATGAGTAGCCTCCAGAAAAAATTTGTTCAGAGGTGTGGAAGTGACAATCCATAAGTTTTTCCCCCACTTATATTTTCAAAATAAAACTTCAGTGGAAGATAGGACTCCTTTTAACTATCAAGAAAAATGTTTATAATCGATACATATTGTGAAACCCAGCTCTAAAATCCCCTGTGCGTGAATCTTAGGGCATGAAAAGGAAAAAAAAAGTAAAGAAACAAAAAAAAAGAAACAAAAGAGGTAAGAAAAAAAGAAAAACGTTGAAGACTTCCACTGGGAGTCTTCTTCCATGCAAACACATCGGAGAGAAAGCCAAATTCGGATAGAATTCAACCTCCTCTCTACCCTATAAAACTCTCTTGCCCCCTCCTATCATTCTCCACCGAAAATCAACCAGCTTTTTCCCTCTATTTCTCTCGATTCATGTCAGATTTTTAGGTCCGTGCTCACCAAAAATTGAAGCCGAAGACACCGTCGGAGCCTAAGGTAAGCCCCGCCCCTCTTTTCTCTCTTTCGTCCCCTCCTTCCCATGCCATCGTGCATGGCCATCGGCCGTCGGGTTCGTTGGAAAAGCTATTAAGAATGGATGCTCTATTTTTCTCTATTTGGCCGAACCTTATTTCTCCCTTTTTTGACTATCAGCGCTGTCGTTTGCAGTATCTCAGCCATAGGTCATGACCCTCACCTCCCTAGCTTCCTTCTCCGGAGATTTAGCCATCGATGATCAATCGATAATCGAAAAAATTAAAGAAAAGGGAATGATCCTCTATTTTTTCAAGTTTTTTTTATTTTCTTTTGTTGGCCGGCCACTTGCCACCGACCATCCCTTGTTGCACCACCGTTGGCTGCCTATGTCACCGTCGAACTCCCATCATCAACCTTTGTTCCCTTGATCGACCAAGAAGAAAAGAAAAGGAAAGAAAAAAAAAAGAAAAGAAAAAGACAAAAAGAGAGAAAATGCTTTTTCTCTCTCTTATCTCTCTCTATCCTCTCTCTTTCTCTCTCTATTTGACTCATCGATCCTATTATGAATCTGATATGATCTTTTCAGAGAAATCCAGATTCACTTTAATAACTATGTAGTTTGTCAATCTAAGTCTGGCCCTTATCATATATTTATAGATCTAATCACCGTTAATCCCTATGGAGTTATCATGACATGATGCTTGATGATCTTGATCATAGATTCTTTTTTTGAGAAATATGAATATTCTCTCTCTATTTTCTCTCTCTTTACCTATTTTATCTCTCTAAGATTACTTATAGACCCCTATCGAGTCATGTCTTCCTCTTCTAAGAACCTATATTGACTCTGATAAGATGACCTAAAACTGCTTTGATATTTGTGCCATATGTCAAACCCATGTCGGGCCTGTCTAATATCTTTGAATCCTACTATTGATGAATTCTCTTGATCGATCTTGGTCTTGATACAATCTATGCTCCATGATTCCTTGATCAGAGTTACTTAGATCGGATCCTCAGCTATGAGGCTCTGAATTATTTCGATGTCCCAATAGCCTATCAGAATGACCATCCGATTAACGATCACTTTCATTATTTAATTTTATTGAACTTATTGAAAAAAAATTGATTATGATTTAATATTTTAAATAGGATTAGCTGATTCTTCTAATAAAGTTTGAAAATCTAAGACGAACGAGGTAAGTAGATCTTATGTTTCTTATTTATTTTTAAATTATTATATTTTTTATATAATTAATCTGTTGTTAATGAAATCATATTTTTCATAAAATAAGAATCAATATATGTGATATGAAAAAGTATGTTTTATTATAAACATTAATTCTATAAATATATTTTATGAAAATAGTATGATTATGAAACATAAATTTTATGATTTTTTTTCATCTATGTATATGTATATTTAAAAAAAAAAAAAATTCAAAGGCTCTCAGATAGCTATGAATGAATCCTTATGGAAAGGTCGATACTCGAAGCTAGCATCCACATGAAATATAGCCCCACCAACGGATATAAAGTTGGTACATAAAATAAGAACTCAGTCGATTAAAAAATATGGTCCTGTCATGGGTATAATAGTGATCTTAACATAAATATTTGTGAGCAATACTTTGAAACATGACACGAATACAAGAATGATTTATGATTCATATTTATAAAATATTCATGATTTATGCATAAATGATTGATTTATGATTTATTTTATTATATATTATATGAAATATTTTATTTTATATTATTTATTATTTTTTAAATATTATATTATTATAGAAAAATTTATGTTTGATTCGATAAAGAAGCACATATTTTACTTACTGAGCTAGTGTAGCTTATATATTTTTCTTTTTCTTTTTCTATCCAGATGAATAAAGTAAGAAATGAAGCACGATTCAGACTTGAGGATCTACGCTAATGAACCTGAAGATTTTATAGCTGAAGCCTAGTTTGTTGGAGATTATGGACTTGTAGTTATTATTTATGGATTATGAGATAAGGATTTTGTATTTGATTATGGATTTAGATGCTCTGAAACTACTTTTGGTTTAATTAAGTATTTGAATTAAATTTTATTATTATTTTTATTTATGATGCATCTGTTATTATATTTAAAAAGATAAATATTGGCTTTGTGTTATCATGGGCTGTATCCCTTGGTAGTGGCAGTGTTATATTCTAAATTTGGAGCGTGACAAAAATGGTATCAGAGCCTAGGTTATGATTACTTGAGACTATGGATTAAGTGACTAGGGCATGATATAAGTAATATCAGAACTTAGATTATGATCACTAAGGACTGTAACTTAAGTGGTATTTGAGTATAAGATTACAATTACTAGGGACATGGTCAGTATAGCCTAAAGGATTCAAAGATTAGATTTCAGGTCAATGGATATTATGATAGAATTTATTTAGTGGTATATGATGTATGTAATATAACTGATGAGTTATGTTTTGCATTTCAATAAATAGGATTTGACCTAAGTACGAGAGATGTTGACTCCAGAATAAAATAGGATATATTGATATGTTATGTTGAGTATGCTTGATCAATTGTTATTTAGATGATTCTGAAATTTTAAACTTGATATGAGTGAAAATCATAATTTTTTTAATTTTAATGTTGATTATCTGATCATTACAATTTTGAAAAGAAAGCTGTTTAGGATGTGACTTAAAAAAAAAAAATTGCATCATATGAGAGAGAAATATTTTTGAGCATTGAACCTATAGAAGGAGCATATATGAAACTTGCATGTAGATAAAAATATATATTTGGTTCTTTTGGTGGATGGATTTTATAATGAGAGTATGATGCACATATTTTGATGAATTTTTTTTTTTTAAAAAATTTACCATCTTTTGCATTGGAATATTTGATCTACCCAATGTTTGTTAAAGATAGTAGAGTATATTAATTATTTCAAATCAAAGTTTAGATTTTGAAGCTCGTCTAAGATGTCCTGCTATTATCAAATTCTTGGAAGACTGCATAATTTTTAATAAATAAGGAACAAGATTTCATGTCAGATTATTTATTGATGCTAAGGGTCATGATGAAGGAAGCTCTATAAGAGATAAATGAATTGATTCTACTCACAATGATATTTGTTGGGTATAAAATACCCTCAGCCGAAGTTCTTAATAGGATTGACCCTCCCAAAACCCCTCCGGCTTTCGATCGCAGACGGTATCTCCCCGGACTTCTCCAATAGTCGGATTCCCACAGTGCTGACTGAATTTTCCCGACAGAGGAACTCCCACTGCATCACCCGAGCTCCTTCAACATGAGTTCCCCCAGTCATCTATTAAGCCGCCCCAAGTGCTCTCTGAGCTCCACCGCCAGCCAACTTTCTACGACTATCAGCTGTTCCCCGAATCCCTTCCAGACTTCTTCCAACTAAGTTCAACTCCAATCCGAACTACCCCGGACTTCGTCAATGGCTGAACTTCTCCAACGGTAGATTCCTACAACCATCAGATTTCATCCGGACTCCTACGGGAGCCGGACCTCATTCCTGACTCCAGCTGCAGGCGGACTTCGCCCGGACTCCTACGGGAGCCGGGCTCCGCCCACGACTTCACTTACAGGTAAACTTCATCCGGACTCCTAAGGGAGCCGGACTTCACCCCTGATTGTGATTGCAGGTAGACTCCACCCGGGCTCCTACGGGAGCCGGATCTCATCCCCAACTTCGACTGCGAAAAGGCTTCACCCGGACTCCTACGGGAGCCGGGCTCCGTCCTCGACCCCGATTGCTGGTAAACTTCATCCGGACTCCTAAGGGAGCCGGACTTCACCCCTGACTGTGATTGCAGGTAGACTCCGCCCGGGCTCCTACGGGAGCAGGATCTCGTCCCCAACTTCGACTGCGGAAAGACATCGCCCGGACTCCTACGGGAGTCGGGCTCCGTCCTCGACCCCGATTGCTGGTAAACTTCATCCGGACTCCTAAGGGAGTCGGACTTCACCCCTGACTGTGATTGCAGGTAGACTCCGTCCGGACTCCTACGGGAGCCGGGTTTCGTCCCCAACTTTGACTGCAGAAAGGCTTCGCCCGGACTCCTATGAGTGTCGGGCTCCGTCTCCGACCCCGATTGCTGGTAAACTTCATCCGGACTCCTAAGGGAGCCAGACTTCACCCCTGACTGTGATTGCAGGTAGACTCCGCCCAGGCTCCTACGGGAGCCGGGTCTCGTCTCTAACTTCGACTGCGAAAAAGCATTGCCCGGACTCCTACAGGAGTCAGGCTCCGTCCCCGACCCCGATTGCTGGTAAACTTCGTCCGAACTCCTAAGGGAGCCGGACTTTACCCCTGACTGCGATTGCAGGTAGACTCCGCCCGGGCTCCTACGGGAGCCGGATCTCGTCCCCAACTTCGACTGTGGAAAGGCTTCGTCCGGACTCCTACGGGAGTCGGGCTCCGTCCTCAACCCCGATTGCTGGTAAACTTCATCCGGACTCCTAAGGGAGCCGGACTTCACCCCTGACTGTGGTTGCAGGTAGACTTCGCCCAGACTCCTACGGGAGCCAGACCTTGTCCGAGCTCCCGCAGGAGCCGGACTTTGTTTTCGACTCCAGCCACAGACTCCAACCGAACTTCAGCCAACAAGTCTGGACTCCCTGGCAGGCCGTAGTAACGGCCACGATTCTGCTCCACTCCCTGCGGTGGATCCTACGCGGCTCCATTAATCCCTGCGGCGGATCCTACGCGGCTCCACTACTCCCTGGCAGGCCACGGTAACGGCCACAGCACTGCTCCACTTCCTGCGACGGATCTCACGTGGCTCCATCACTCCCGGACAGGCCACAATAATGGCCACAATCCTACTCCACTTCCCACGATGGATACCGCGCGATTCTTCCATCCTCTGGCAAGTCGCGACAACGGACGCCGCTCCACTCCTCGCGACAGACTCCACGTGACACGCCCCGGTGATAGACACGGGTCTACTCCACTACTCTTCGCAACAAACTCCTCCTGACCGTGGGCAGTCCACTGCCAGACGGTTACAAACATCGCTATCAGTCTGTTGCTCCCTCCGCCTATAAAAGGGGGACCCCAGATACGTTATTCTCTAAGCTCTATTTTCTATCCCAAAACTCTGCTAAAATTTTCGTTCGAGCACTCTATTCTTGTTGAGGCAGAGAACTGACTTGAGCGTTGGAGGGTCTTGCCGGAGCAACCCTACCTCCGGTTTAGACTTCTTTTGCAGGTCCCGACGGCGACCGCGACTCCCTCGACTCCAGCTTCTCTGACGCAAGCGGATTTTTGCACCAACAGGATTGGCGCTAGAATGAGGGGTCGTGTGTCTTCGCAGTACCCTTGTTCTTAAAGGAGCGCTCAACGGGATTGCCCCCGAGCATCTTTTTCGGCGCCCTCTCCTCCTTCCTCCACTTGGTCTTCGCCCGATGCCTCCCCGCACGGCACCCACACGGCGATCTATGGCCTCCGTGGCCAAATCTCAGGGTCCGACCTCGCCTCTGGTTTCCCAGGCCCCACATCCTCCGGCAATGGTCGTCGGCATGGAGCAGTCGGACAATCGACCTCCGACGGATTTCGCCAACACCATCTCGGGAGAATCCCGGCAGGAAGCAACCAACGTACTGGCTGTATCCCCCAAGCGACAAAGAATTGAGGAGCCCATAACCTTTACTGATGAAGATGCTCAGGGAGTTCAATTCCCTCATAACGACGCGGTTGTAGTTTCCTTGAATATAGCAAATTACGACGTCCGCCGCATTCTCGTCGACAATGAAAGTTCGGCCGACATTTTGTTCTACGATGCCTTTTCAAGAATGTCCATCATTGACGGCCATTTGAGGCCGATTAACTCCCCTATAGTAGGGTTTACCGGCGACGCTGTTCTGGTGGAGGGAATGATAACTTTGGCTGTGGCCGCAGGTCGATATCCAAGGCAATCCAGGGCTCTGATGAATTTTCTGGTGGTGAAGGTGCCGTTAGCCTACAACGCAATCCTCGACCGACCTGACCTCAATGCTCTCCGAGCCATCGTGTCAACCTACCATTTAAAGTTGAAATTCTCCACCAACCAGGGGATCAGAGAGGTCCGAGGAGACCAAGCCTTGGCCAGACACTGCTACAACATAGCCTTGCAAGGAAGCGACCAATTCGACCCCTGTCCAGTTGATGGGCTGGATGCTCGCGACGACCTCACTGAAGAGAGGGGCGGCCCAATCGAAGATCTGGTACCGATCCCTCTGAACGACAGAAACGCAGAGCATGTGGCGATGATCGGCTCCAACCTGGGGGAGAAGGTGCGGACGCATCTCATCGATTTTCTACGAAAGAATGTGGACATTTTTGCTTGGGTTCCAGCAGACATGCCGGAGATTGACACGAAAGTCATGGAGCACCGTCTGGCCGTCGATCCAAAGCATCGACTGACGAAAGAAAAAATTCGAGGTCATGCACCAGAGAGGCAGAAAGCGATAGCCGAGGAAGTGGACAAACTCCTTAAGGCCGGATTCATTAAGGAAGTTAATTATCCTGATTGGATTTTCAACGTTGTCCTAGTCAAAAAAGCAAACGGCAAGTGGAGGATGTGCATAGACTTCAAAAAGCTGAATAAGGCCTGCCCAAAGAACAGCTACCCCCTTCCTAGAATTGACCAACTGGTGGATGCGACCTCAGGCCATGAGCTCCTCACCTTCATGGATGCATTCTCTGGCTATAATCAAATCAGGATGGCACCGGAAGATGAAGAAAAGACTGCTTTCATTACTAACCGTGGCCTTTACTGTTACAGGGTCATACCTTTCGGCCTCAAAAATGCAGGCGCAACCTACCAGCGGTTGGTGAACAAAATCTTCAAGGAGCAGATTGGCCGCAACATGAAGGTCTACGTGGACGATATGCTCGTAAAAAGCAAATCTTTCATGGACCACATCGCCGACCTCGAGGAGACCTTCAACGCCCTCCGAAAATATAAAATGAAGCTGAACCCGACTAAATGCACTTTCGGAGTGACCTCAGGAAAGTGCCTGGGCTTCATGGTGTCGGGGTGCGGGATTGAGGCCAATCCAGAAAAAATTCGTGCCATCCAGGAGATGACCACCCCAAGGTTGATAAAAGAGGTTCAGCGCCTTACAGGGAGAGTAGCAGCCCTGAATCGCTTTGTCGCGAGGTCAGCCGAACGGTGCTTACCCTTTTTTCAAACTCTCAAGCAGCCGAAGAATTTCTGTTGGACCCCTGAGTGCCAACAGGCGTTCGAAGAACTAAGGAGCTACCTCGGCTCACCCCCGCTGTTGGCAAAGCCAGACCCTGGAGAGGAACTGTTTTTATACCTGACGGTCTCTCCCATGGCCCTTGCGGCAGTCCTTGTCAAAGAAGAAGCAAAAGTCCAACGGTCGATCTACTACGTCAGTCGCACGTTGAGAGACATCGAGACCAGGTATACCAAATTAGAAAAACTGACTTACGCCTTGCTGATTGCAGTCCGGAGGCTCCGACCCTACTTTCAAGGGCATACCGTAACGCTGCTCACCGACCAACCGATCAAGACGATTCTGCACCAGACGGATGCCTTCGGGAGGATGGCAAAATGGGCGATCGAGCTCACAGAATTCGACATCAACTATCGACCCAGGCCAGCAGTGAAGGCCCAGATATTGGCAGATTTCATAGTGGAGTGTACTATCCCAGAGGAGACTGAACCTGAACAAGGCGAAATTGACGGTCTGAAGCCCCAACCGAACTCCCCCAAAGAAGAAGCAGATCCCTCTGATTGCTTTTGGGCCCTCTACGTGGATGGGTCTTCCAACATGTCAGGCGCAGATGCGGGCCTGATCTTGATCAGTCCGGAGAAAATCGTCGCGGAGTACGCTCTGCGCTTCGAGTTTTCCGCAACAAACAACGGAGTGGAATATGAAGCTCTGATCGCAGGACTGAGGATCGCCAAAGAGCTGGGAATAGATCGGCTCCGGGTCCACAGCGACTCTCAACTAGTAGTGGGACAAGTCAATGAAAACTACGAAGCGCGGGAGGACAGCATGGCTAAATATCCTGAAAAGGTAAAGGAGCTCGTCTCCACCTTCAGCAGCTTTGACATTAGGCAGATTCTGAGGTTGGAAAATATCAGGGCCGACCTTCTCTCCAAGCTGGCAATGCTGGCTCCAGCCGAATTGTCCAAAGGTGTTCTCTTTGAAGTGCTCAAGTGCCCGAGTACGGAAGAATCGCGGTCTGTGATGGAAATTGACCATGAGCCCAGCTGGATCGACCCACTGATAACATATCTCAGAGATGGGGTTCTCCCTCAGGATGCGAAAGAAGCTCGGAAGCTCCAAAATCAAGCCTCCCGATACATCCTTTATGAGGGCAAGTTGTACAAGAGATCATACTCTTTGCCCCTTTTAAAATGTCTCTGGCCTTCGGAAGCCGACTACGCCTTGTGGGAAGTGCATGAAGAAATCTGCGGAAGCCATTTGGGGGCTAGATCTTTATCCCACAAGTTGCTCCGCCAAAGATATTACTGGCCGACGATGCATCATGACTCGATTGAATACGTCAGAAAATATGACCGATGCCAGAGATATGCCAATGTCCAGAGACAGCCCGCCACCGAGCTTACACCCTTGAGTGCCCTATGGCCTTTTGCGCAATGGGGGATGGACATCCTTGGACCCTTTCCCATGGCGTCGGGGCAGAGGAAGTTCCTCCTGGTAGCGATTGACTACTTCATCAAGTGGGTCGAAGCCGAGCCACTGGCAAAAATCACAGAAGCTAAAGTGCAAGATTTCGTCTGGAAGTCAATCGTTTGCAGGTTCGGTCTGCCAAGAACCCTAATCACTGATAACGGGCGGCAGTTCGAGGGAGCAAGATTCATCAAATTCTGTGAAGATCTAAATATCTCCCACAACTTCACATCAGTAGCTCATCCTCAGGCGAACAGTGAAGCTGAAGTGACCAACAGAACCCTGCTGCAAGGGATCAAGATGAGGCTTGAAAAGGTGAAGGGAACATGGGCAGACGAACTTTATCATGTACTGTGGGCGTATCGAACTATCCAAAAACTACCCACGGGAGAGACCCCCTTTGCTTTAGCCTTCAGAACGGAGGCCGTCATTCCATTTGAGCTTAAACTCCCGTCGGTACGAGTCGTGGCATTCAACGAACATCAAATTCGCAAGGTCTTAAAGCCAACCTTGACTTGCTGGAAGAAAAGCGGGAGGTAGCTCAAGTTTGGATGGCAGCCTACAGACAGAAAGTCGTCCGCTATTACAATTCCTGAGTTAAGAATAAAGTCTTTAGAGCAGGAGATCTAGTGCTTCGACGAGCCGCTGTCTCACAACCTCAAGATCGAGGGAAGCTCGCCCCAAACTGGGAAGGCCCGTATGAGGTCAAAGAAGTAGTCCGACCCGAAACTTATTACCTCAAGGAGCTCGGAGGAGCAGACCTCCCGCGACCATGGAGCTCGAAAAACCTACGAATGTATTACCGATAACTTTATTTTAAGTAAAAGTTGCATATCTATATGTCTCCTCTCTTGGCACAAGCTTATACCGACAGGGCAATCAAAACAAACCATGTCGGAAGCAGGAGGAGGACTTCGTCTCGACAAAATCGAAGGCCCGGTTCTCTTTAGATCGGATGGGGGGAGAGGTCCTGCAACGCCCATATGCGCCCCCACAGCCCTGTTAGGGACAGGAGGAGAACATCGCCATAACTTGAGCAAAGTCGAAGGCTCGGTTCTCTTTAGACCGGATGGGGGGAGAGGCCTTGCAACACCCATATGCGCCCCGACAGCCCTGTTAGGAATAGGAGGAGAACCTCGCCCTAACTTGAGCAAAGTCGAAAGCCCAGTTCTCTTTAGATCGGATGGGGGGAGAGGCCCTGTAACGCCCATATGCGTCCCCACAGCCCCGTTAGGGACAGGAGGAGAACCTCACCCTAACTTGAGCAAAGTCGAAGGCCCAATTCTCTTTAGACCGGACAGGGGGAAGGGCCCAGCGACGCCCATATGTGCCCCTACAGCCGTATTAGAGACAAGAGGCAAACCTCGCCCTAATCAGAGCTGAAACCTGTTACGACAGAAATAGAGAAAGAACCTCGCCCCGACATCAATTGAGGTCCGATCATTCAAGACCAGATGGCCCCTTCGCAATAAAACTTCTTTCGGACTCCTACGGGAGCCGAACTCTGTCTCCAACTTCAACTGCAGACAAGCTTCTTCCGGATTCCTATGGGAGCCGGACTCCATTTCCAACTTCAACTACAGGTAAACTGCGTCCGGACTTCTACGGGAGCCAGACTTCATCCCCGACTTCGACTGCTAGTAAGCTCCACCCGGCCTCCTACGGGAGCCAAATCTCGCCTCTAACTTCAACTGCAGGTAGACTCCGTTCGGATTCCCACGGGAGCCGGACCTCGCCCTGACTTCACCTACGGGAGCCGGACTCCCGCAGCCCCACCAAGAGCGGAGGAAAAATCTCACTCGAAAAGAAAAAAGGGGAGAGGAGTTAAAAGGGAAAGCGAGGGACTACGTCAGCGATGAATGAAAAACAAACAGTGTCAAAGATGCAGAGAACCCCGTCTTAGCAAGGGTTGGGGTTCTTATCAAAAACCCCAGCTTTCAAGGAAGCTTTCAATGCAAGCCCGAGATAAGATGACTTCCTCAGGGTGACGGAAGCTCAGACCTCCGAGTTCGAGCCCTGATGGGGGGCACCAAACCCGAGCGGCCCCAATTGAATTTGCGACCTACGGACGACGTCAAAAAAAAAAAAAAAGAGAAAAAGAAGAAGAAAAGGAAGAGAAGAAGAAAAGAAGAGAAGTAGAGAGAAGGGAATACAACAACAGCAATGGAAGTTCGGCAGACAACAATTCGACGCAAAGTGCGAACGAAGTAACAAAATCTCCTTCTCATTTCTCGATTAACAAGATGCACGTTACAAGACTCGGAGGGCCAGAAAAAGAAAACGTTATTACAAGACTCGAAAGGGATACATCGGAGGCCACTTCGAGCTGTAGACTTCTCTTCCCGATTTTGTCCTTCCCAGCAGCATTTTCCAGTACGTGTGACAAGCCTCTCGGCTCTCGCCCCCCGCCTCGTTCCGCTCCACCTCCGAAATCCCAATCCTAGGGGGAAAAGGATGGGATAGATTCTAGGGGGCAGCAAGGGCAACGGCAGCAGCGACGATGACCTGTTTCAAGAAGAACCGGAGTTACCCCGGAGGCAGCGGTGGCGTCGAAGACATGCGTCACCGCCATGTGCTCCATGACAACCACCATCCTGGGTGTTCCGGTAAGGTCGGCATGCGCTACTTCCACCGTCCCCGCAACAAATTCTGCTGCCCCGCCATCGGCGCCGACCGCTTCTGGACCCTTGGCCCCAACGACATCAAGGATCCCACCACAGTTTGTGACGAAAGCTCTGCCCCCTTGATCGGTGTCGCCCCGTTCGGCTACTCCGAAGTTCTCAGGCGGAACGCCTTCACCAGTTGTCCCCGTTATTAAACCCCTGTTGTTGAAGGAATTCTCCCTTGAGCCCCATTTAAGGCGGTGGGAACCCTCAGCGGCAGTTTGACAATCGGAGAACTCGCAGACTGCTGTTCTCCTCCTTGCACTCTTCTTAGTCCGTGGCATCATCTTGAGATTGGCCTCCGGGGCGGAGGCCCCGGTAGGGGAACCCCTTGGAGAGACTCGGGGGACTGGAAACGGCGGAGAGCCGGCGGAGATGGCAAAGACCGGCGCGAAGGACGCTCGGAGTCGGAAGGGGCACCGATGGAGTGGCTGAGTGGCTAGGCTCTCAGGCGAAAGAAGGATGTCGTGAAGCCCCTGGAGGAAAGGCGGGGGCTTAAATAGGCAACGGAGCCTGGTGCAGTTATGGTGGCAGGTGTCCCTAGGCCAATCAGTGCCCACCACATGTCCCGCGTGTCCCACTCACCGCGACCTAGGGTTGACCGTTCGCGGACTTTCATGGCACGACGCTTAGGATCACGTCCCGGTGGGAGTTCCGAAAAGACTCTTCGGATCGCCCTAATCGGAAAAAGGCTCTAGCATACGCGCATTAAATGCCAAAATATCTGAGAACGATCGCGCACGGGCATCGAGGGAGGAACTTCGGCTGTGACAATCTTTCTGTACTTCCTTCATTCGAAATTTGAACTCGGAAGTAGGGGGACTGGTGTTGGGTATAAAATACCCTCAGTCGAAGTTCTTAACAGGATTGACCCTCCCAAGACCCCTCCAGCTTTCGACCGCAGACGGTATCTCTCCGGACTTCTCCAACAGCCGGATACCCACAGTGCTGACTGAATTCCCCCGACGGACGAACTCCCACTGCATCACCCGAGCTCCTTCAACATGAGTTCCCCCAGTCATCTAATAAGCCGCCCCAAGTGCTCTCTGAGCTCCATCACCAGCCAACTTTCTACGACTATCAATTGTTCCCCGAATCCCTTCCAGACTTCTTCCAGCCAGGTTCAACTCCAATCCGAACTATCCCGGACTTCGTCAATGGCTGAACTTCTCCAACGGTAGATTCCTACAACCACCAGATTTCATCCAGACTCCTATGGGAGCCGGACCTCGTTCCCGACTCCAGCTGCAGGCGGACTTCGCCCGGACTCCTACGGGAGCCGGGCTCCACCCACGACTTCACTTACAAGTAAACTTCATCCGGACTCCTAAGGGAGCCAAACTTCACCCCTGACTGTAATTGCAGGTAGACTCCGCCCGAGCTCCTACGGGAGCCGGATCTCATCCCCAACTTCGACTGCGAGAAGGCTTCGCCCGGACTCCTACGGGAGCCGGGCTCCATCCTCGACCCCAATTGCTGGTAAACTTCATCCGGACTCCTAAGGGAGCCGGACTTCACCCCTGACTGTGATTGCAGGTAGAATCCGCTCGGGCTCCTACAGAAGTCGGATCTCGTCTCCAACTTCGACTGCGGAAAGGCTTCGCCCGGACTCCTACGGGAGCCGGGCTCCGTCTTCGACCCCGATTGTTGGTAAACTTCATCCGGACTCCTAAGGGAGCCGGACTTCACCCCTGACTGTGATTGCAGGTAGACTCCATCCGGGCTCCTACGGGAGCCGGGTCTCGTCTCCAACTTTGACTGCAGAAAGGCTTCGCCCGGACTCCTACGGGAGTTGGACTCCGTCCCCGACTCCGATTGCTGGTAAACTTCATCCGGACTCCTAAGGGAGCCGGACTTCACCCTTGACTGTGATTGCAGGTAGACTCCACCCGGGCTCCTACGGGAGTCGAGTCTCGTCCCCAACTTCGACTGCGGAAAGGCTTCGCCCGGACTCCTACGGGAGCCGGGCTCCGTCCCCGACCCCGATTGCTGGTAAACTTCATCCGGACTCCTAAGGGAGCCGGACTTCACCCCTGACTGTGATTGTAGTTAGACTCCGCCCGGGCTCCTATGGGAGCCGGATCTCGTCCCCAACTTCGACTGCGGAAAGGCTTCGCCCGGACTCCTACGGGAGCCGAGCTCCGTCCTCGACCCCGATTGTTGGTAAACTTCATCCGGACTCCTAAGGGAGTCGGACTTCACCCCTGACTGTGGTTGCAGGTAGACTTCGCCCAGACTCCTACGGGAGCCAGACCTTGTCCGAGCTCCCGCAGGAGCCGGACTTCGTTTCCGACTCCAGCCACAGACTCCAACCGAACTTCAGCCGACAAGTCTGGACTCCCTGGCAGGCCGTAGTAACGGCCACGATTCTGCTCCACTCCCTGCGACGGATCCTACGCGGCTCCATTACTCCCTGCGGCAGATCCTACGCGGCTCCATTACTCCCTGACAGGCCATGGTAACGGCCACAGCACTGCTCCACTTCCTGCGACGGATCCCACGCGGCTCCATCACTCCCGGGCAGGCCACAATAACGGTCACGATCCTGCTCCACTTCGTGCGATGGATACCATGCGATTCTTCCATTTTCTGGCAAGTCGTGATAACGGACGCCGCTCCACTCCCCGCGGCAGACTCCACGTGGCACGCCCCGGTGATAGACACGGGTCTACTCCACTACTCTTCGCAACAAACTCCTCCTGACCGTGGGCAGCCCACTGCCGGACGGTTACAAACATCGCTATCAGTCTGTTGCTCCCTCCGCCTATAAAAGGGGGATCCCAGATACATTATTCTCTAAGCTCTATTTTCTTTCCCAAAACTCTGTTAAAATTTTCGTTCAAGCACTCCATTCTTGTTGAGGCAGAGAACTGACTTGAGTGTCGGAGGGTCTTACCGGAGCAACCCCACCTCCGGTTTAGACTTCTTTTGCAGGTCCCGACGGCGACTGCGATCCCTCGACTCCAGCTTCTCCGACGCAAGCGAATTTTTGCACCAACAATATTGATTTAAGGTCTTCTAATTTATTGGAGATTTGAGTTAATTATTATACAAAAAAAGTTTGATTTAGAATCAACCTATTGATTGTTAGGTAAATCTAAAATTAACTTACTCCAAATTAATTCTAAATGTATTGGATTCTAGATGAATAGTGAAAGCTTATGCAATAGTTCCAAACATAGAAAGTGAATCAATATTTAATTTTGATGTGATATAATTGAGGAATAGTTAAGGACAAAGCAACTTAGAATTTTACTCTATTTCTATCAAAAAAATAAATAAATAAAAGGTCAGATTTTATTTTTTTAGATTCTAATGTAAAAGATATTTTTGTCAGGATTCATCTGGTAGTCTTGGAGGACTCGATGGATTAGATCAGAGTGCGTAATAGAAGTATGGTAGTTGAATTATATTAAAACTAATTAAGAATATTAATGATATAAATAGAGCTTGACTTTCGCAAAAGAGACTATCATCGGCAAACAAAAGGATAAAGTTGTTGATCCTTAGGCTCATTTAGATGTTGCAATACTATTTTCGATGATTGATTATTTTATTATTAGTAATGGTCAGAAGATTGTTGAGCATCTTAAGTTTAAGGTTGTAGATTGATATTTCTTGGATGAGCTCGAATGTAGAATGTTTGGGTATAGATATTCTTTTCCTATCTTTAACATTATTACTTCATTTGTTTGAATGGATTCAAGGATTTTCTATGACAAAAATTTAATTGTTACAACATATAAGAAGTTAAAAGGATAAAGAAGGTTGTAGATTATGGTGAGCATCTAATGTTACAGACTTTTTTATTTTCTTAAAAATAGATAGGATCGATTATGATTTTCATATGAAATCAATCAAGAGCAAATAATTTCGTAGGCAAAAGATTATAATATTTTAAATCAAAATTAAGAGATCAAAAAAATTTGTTATCTTGCGAATAGAAATAATCTAGTTTTGAAATATCATATAGTTATTTATATTGAGGATTTGTGAAATATGCACTTGGAGATGTAGATAATTTGGAAGCTTAAAGACAGTATGAGAGTTATATATTTTCAATGTTTGAAATCTCAAGTATTCTAAGTTTCAAGGATGAAACTTTTTATAAGGGGGGAAGAATGTGAAATCCAGCTCTAAAATCTCCTTTGCATGAATCTTAGGGCATGAAAAGAAAAAAAAAGGAAAGAAACAAAAAAAAAGAAACAAAAGAGGTAAAAAAAAGAAAAATATTGAAGACTCCTAGTGGGAGTCTTCTTCCATGTGAACACATTAGAGAGGAAGTCAAATTCAGGCAGGATTCAGCCTCCTCTCTACCCTATAAAACTCTCTCGCCCCCTCCTATGAATCTCCACCAGAAATCAACCAGCTTTTCCCCTCCATTTCTCTCGATTCATGTTAGATTTCTAGGCCCGTACTCACCAAAAATTGAAGCCGAAGACACCATCAGAGCCTGAGGTAAGCCCCGCCCCTCCTTTCTCTCTTTCATCCCCTCCTTCCCATGCCATCATGCATGACCACTAGCCGTCGAGTTCATTGAAAAATCCATCAAGAATGGATGCTCTATTTTTTTCTATTTAGTCGGGCCATATTTTTTCTTTTTCTGACTATCGACGCTACTGTTTGCAGTATCTCAGCCATAGGTCATGATCCCCACCTCCCTAGCTTCCTTCTCCGAAGGTTTGGTCGTCGATGATCCATTGATGATCAAAAAAAATCAAAGAAAGGGAGGCGGTCCCCTATTTTTGCAAGTTTTTTTTATGTTCTTTTGTTGGCCGACTACTTACCACCGACCATCCCTTGCTTCACCACTGTCGGCTGCCTATGTCACTGTCGGACTCCCAGTCATAAGTCATCAGCCTTTGTTCTCTTGATCGGCCAAAAAGAGAAGAAAAGAAAAGAAAAGAAAAGAAAAGAAAAAAAATGCTTTTTCTCTCTCTTATCTCTCTCCTCTAAAGTTTTTTCTCTCTATCCTCTTTCTATCTCTTTATCTGACCCATCGACCCTACTATGAATCTGATACGATCTTTTCAAAGAAACTCAAATTCGCTTTAATATCTATGTAGTTTGTTGATCCAAGTCTAGCCCTTACCATATATTTATAGATCTGATCACTGTTAATCCCTATGAAGTTATCATGATATGATGCTTGATGATTTTGATCCTAAATTCTTCTTTTGAGAAATATGAAGATTCTTTCTCTATTTTCTCTCTCTTTACCTACTTTTTCTCTCTAAGATTACCTATGGATCCCTATCGAGTCATGTCTTCATCTTCTAAAAACTTATGTTGACTCTGACAAAATGATTTGAAACTACTTTGATATTTGTGCCATATATCAAACCCATACCGGGCCTATCTAATATCTTTGAATCCTACTATTGATGAAATCTATTGATCGATCTTGGTCTTGATACAATCCATGCTCCATGATTCTATGATCAGAATTGCTTAGATCGGATCCTCAGCTACGAGGTCCTGAATATTTCGATGTCCAAATAGTCTATCAAACCAACCATCCGATTAAAGATCACTTTCATTATTTAATTTTATTGAACTCATTGAAAGAAAATTGATTATGATTTAATATTTTAAATAGAACTAGCTAATTTTTCTAACGAAGTTAGAAGATCAAAGACGAAGAAGGTAAGTGGATCTTATGTTCCTTATTAATTTTTAAATTATTATATTTTTTAAATAAAATTATATTTTTTATAAAATAAGGATCAGTATATGTGATATGAAAAAATATATTTTATTATGAACATTGATTCCATAAATATATTTTATGAAAATAGCATAGTTATGAAGCAGGAATTTTATGATTGTTTTCATCTATGTATATGTATGTTTTAAAAAAAAAGAAATAAAGATTTTAAAGGCTCTCAGATAACTATGAACGAATCTTTATAGGAAGGTCGACATTCGGAGCTAGCATCCATACGAAACATGGCCCCACTAATGGGCATAAAGTTGACACATGAAATAAAAACTCTATCGATTAAGAAATATGATCCTGTCACGGATATAATAATAACTTTAGGACGAATATCTGTGAGCAATATTTTGAAATATGACAAGAATAATTTATGATTTATGTTTATGAAATATTCATGATTTATGCATGCATGATTGGTTTATGACTTATTTTATTATATATTTTATGAAATATTTTATTTTATATTATCTATTATTTTTTAAATATTATATTATCATGAAAAAATTTATGCTTGATCTGGTGAGGAAGCGTAGGTTCTACTTGCTGAGCTAATGTAGCTCATATCTTTTTCTATCCAAATGAAAAGGTTAGAAATGAAGTATGATTCAGACTTGAGGGTCTACGCTAACGAACCTGAAGATTTTATAGATGAAGCCTAGTTTGTTGGAGATTATGGACTTGTAGTTATTATTTATGGATTATTAGATAAGGGTTTTATATTTGATTATGGATTTAGATGTTCTGAAATAATTTTGGTTTAATTATTTGATAAATAATGGAATTGAATTTTTTATTATATTTTATTTATGATGAAATTTAAATAACTATAATGGATAGGCTTCGTGTTATCGTGAGCTCCGTCTTTCGATAGTATGGTCGTGTTATTTCTTGAATTTGGGACGTGACACATATTGCTAAAGCTTAATTTTCAAGTAAAATATTTATAATCGATACATGTTACTGGAGCTTAATTCAATAAAACTATTTAAACTGTAATTATTTTTTTCAATGGCATATCATTTATCAACTTTCACATGGTCTGGCTCGGCTTTTCTTCTATTTGGCAAACTTATATTTCAGTTGGCGTAATGTACTTCAGCTTAAATCTGGTCTCGTTGTCAAGTTTTCCTATTATCTTTGGTGTATATCTATGGTAACTTACATGGCAGTTATATTTTCTGCATGTTTCACTCCATATACACCTGGTTGGACTCAGTTGCTACACTATGCTTCACCTCTTAGAGTTACCAAGCTGCTTCAGTCATTATAAATTATGAATTTTGTAGGTCTTCTACAATATCTTTATAAAAAAAATATGATACATGTTATGTTGACTAAAACCAATATAAAATACAATTGATTTATGCAATTACATCATGTCATGAATAGTTGATTTTTCCTTCTGAGGCTTAACGATAGCTGATATTAAGATGATGTTTCTTACCTAGCTTGTTTGATCAAGGGTGGACTGCAAAACAATTTAGTTGAGTCACTTTTTGCTTCTTCCATTGAAATTTTGTTTGGGCTTTTATAATTTCTATGTGCTTGTCATGCAGGTTACTGATTTTGGGTTAACAAAATCTACTGAAGTTGGAATTTTGTCAGATCTTACTTATGCTTTTGGAACATTTGGTTACTTATTTTTGTATATGTTTGATCTTTTAAAGAATCAGGATTGTATTTTTTGATGTCAACAGCTACGTATGATGACGGTTTGAACATTATAGCCAAATGTTTTATTCATTTTGGACTATTATATATATTGACAAATTTATATTTAGGACTAGAAGTATTTAGGTGTTCACTAATTAACTTTGCCAAATTTGATTGATTTTGTAAATTCTTAGTTGCAAAGAGTTCATAGTAATGATGGGTATGTTTGAATATCAGTCGACACCAAGAACATGCAAAGATATCAAATAGGTATGTCAAAAAAAAAAAGTTTTTTCCGACTAAAAATTTATTTTTTTACAACCAAAAAGTTGGTTGATAATGGTTTTCTCCCAATTTTTATCACATATTTCAATCAAAAGAAATGGTTGGTAATAGCATAAATCTTTTCCTACAAAAAAAGTTGATTACTAAAAGTCCACACCAATTTTTTTCAACCAAAACTAATGGTTGATAATAATCACTGTAGTTCAATGCCCACCAAAGTAACTGGTTGTGCATGCTGCACCAACGTTTCACGGCCAAAACAATTTGTTGGCAATGCTATGCCTTTTTTTGCATTCAATCATTTTGGTGATGAACGAGTAATCACATGCAAAAGGCATTAGGCCTTTCTCAACTAATATCGACTTTTTGTGATGAAAATTTTATCATTTTGTAACAAAATAATTCATCATTCAAGAGTTTGGTTTTTCCAACTCAATCTGTTTTGGTCGCCTTACATCTAGATTTTCCAACCAAATTCAAAATTAATTGTCAAAGATAATTGCCGACGGAGCTTCCATGACCAAATTATCAACCAAATTTTTTGGTTGCTAACATTTTTTAGCAACCAAATCTTGTATTTTTTAGATGACTTTTTTGATCACCAATTGTATTATTTGTTGTAGTGTTCGCTACATCTCTCTAACCCCTAGTGGCTCCCGAACTCATGACACCTCTCCAGCAATAGGTAGTACTTCTCGAGCTACTGGTGTCTCTCAAGTTATCAGTGACTCTAGATCAACTCATAGCGCATCACTAGATTAAGGTGAGAGCCGAGAGGCTAGCCTTCCTCACTGACAGGATGATGTCCCTAACATCCCACGCAACAATCCGGGGACTACAAATTCTAATGGTCGGTTGCAAATCTCATTCAAGCCCTAACCAGATTTATTCAGTAGATGAGGCAACACGAAAATAAAGATGGTCATTCTTTAAGGTTAGATCGAGGGATAGCTGAATTCAAAAAGTTGGCACCACCTACCTTTGGAGGCTCTGGAGAACACTTTTGCTAGCATGGAATGCAACGACCAGGAGAAGGCCGCTTTGCTGCTTAGCAGTTGCAAGGAGAAGCTTTTGAATGGTGGGAGGCCATCAAAAGGCAGCATGGGAATGATAGGCCAATCACTTGGGAGACCTTCCATCAAGAATTCATGGATATATTTTTCTTTGAGAGCCTTAGATTTGAGAAGGAAAGTGAGATCACAAGACTAAGTTAGAAAAACATGACGGTGGCCCAGTATGAGACCAAGTTTATAGAATTGTCCCTCTTTACGCCTAATCTAGTGGTCATTGAAGGCGTCAAAGCCTAGAGACTTGAAAAAGGGCACGCTAAGGCCCATGATTTGTGCCAAGACAGATGCGGTTGACCTCATATGAGAGATAGTCAATATAGCCAAAATTGTAGAGCAGGAGGTCGATAACATGCAATGGAGAGAGAGTGGTAGTAGAAAAGAAGGTCTAGATCTGGTGGGCCTCAAAGTGAGTGATTCTCTGGCAATCAATCAAAGAGACATGGGACTGGACAAAAGAAAATCGGGGATCGGTCAAAGAAGGAACCTTCTTGATGTAGTAGATGCAGAGGATTCCACTTGGAGCAGGATTGCTGTTGATTTTTTGAAACCTATTTTGAATGTGGTTAGCAGGGTCACAAGGCTGTCAATTGCCTCCACTACCAAAACTTTAGATATTAATAGCTCTCCCAAAATAACCTAGACCACTACTTGCTTAGACTACTCCATATGCACCGACCTTCTATTAGGGCCAACCCTTGGGGCAAGGGCATGGAGGATGTCAAAAGCAGAAGACCCAGGCCCATGTTTATGTTATGACTCAACAGGATGCTCAGGCATCAAATGTTGTAGTGAAGGTATTCCAAAAACTCTTTCAAGCTTAGTTAAATTTAAGCTTGCATAAATCTTGTATGTTGCAAGTTGTGATTGATAGTAATAGTAAAACTTCAATATATGATAGGTATTATCAAAGTAGTATTTGTATATGTTTATATTTTGTTTGATCCTAGGGCTACACACTTTTTTATTTCATCTGAGTTTGCTAGAAAGGCTGATCTTATGCTTGTGCCCTTGGATTATGAGTGGGTGTCTCTACCCCGAATGGAAGCATTCTTCTGGTTGACATAGTTTACCCATCTTGCATTATAAGCATCGGAGATCATGATCTTGTATCTAATCTGATGGTTCTCAAAATAAGGAACTTTGATATCATCCTAGAGATGGACTGACTTGCTTCATATCATGCCATGATGACTACTTTGGAAAGAGAGTAACCTTCTAGATTTTGAGGCAAGTACCTTTTAACTTCAATGGCAGTGGAGTGAATGTCCCTACCAAAATTATATCTACTATGCAAGCTTGTAGAATGCTAAGAAAAGGTTGTATGGGTTACCTAGCCGGTGTTTTAGATACTCAATAGGAAGGGCTAAAGCTGGAAAGTATTCTGATAGTGAGAAAGTTTTCAGATATATTTTCAGAGGATCTGTGAGGATTGCCTCAAGATAGAGAGAGTATTCTATGAATTTAATATCCGGTATAGGACCTATCTCTAAAGCTCTCTATCGGATGGCCCCAATTGAACCGAAGGAGCTTAAGAAGCAACTCTAGGAACCACTTGATAAAGCTTTATTAGACCTTGTATTTTTTCATAGGATGCTCGTACTCTTTATCAAGAAAAAGGATGGAAGTTTAAGATAGGGGTGGCAATCGGATCGGATCGGATAATAAATGGGTTGGATCACATACGGATCGGATCAAAAAATATTAAATCTGAATCTGACCTGTTTATTAAATAGATCAGATTTTCAAATCCGAATCTGACCTATTTAATAAACAGATTATCTGATTTGACCTATTTAACCTATTTATTAAATAGTTAACCTGTTTAACTGATCCGACCCAACTCGTTTAATCAGTTTATCATTTAACCTATTTAATAGATGAACAACCTATTTAACCAACCCGACCCAATCCATTTAACCTATTTTTAAATAAGACAAACATCACAATTCACAAATAGCAAGCATGTTTAATTCAAGATAAAATATATCATTTCAAACTAGAAACACATTATCCTTAAAGAAAAATAAATGCTGCTGTTGTTTAACATATGATCACTTTAAATAATATAAAGCATGAGGAGAAAACCTGCTCAATAAAAAAAAAAAGCTTGCCAGCTAGACAAGTAATCACAGTGATTTTAAGTTCAATCTCATATCATATATGAAAGTATGAAATTTGCAATATCCTATTATAGAACATAAAATACATATATTAGAATATTAAGTTAACATGTTACTGTAAATAGTATCAGAATATATTTTCAAATTACATCTCAGTAATGACAAAGAAGATAGCAATGCTGCAACAGTAACACACAAAATATTCAAATAGGATACAACATTAACTCTAAGCCAAATCTCATTACCAACAATATGTTCAAATTAAACAGGTAGTAGCGATCTAAGAGTCTAGCTTGTATGAGTCTCAGTAATTAATCGGAGAGGTTCGAGGCTCATGTTGCCCATCATTATAGTTTATAGAAGCTCGAGGCTGATTTCTTAGAAGGAACTCATCTTGATTTCTGCATAAAAAATTTGCATTTTAGCAATATGCAATTACACACAAAATATTAATAGAGAAAAAGTGAAAGATACAAACATATAGTACAACTTCTGTTGGTACAAAAATCTGCTTGCGCCGGAGAAGCTGGAGTCGGGGAAGTCGCGGTCGCCGCCGGGACCTGCAAAGGAAGTCTAAATCAGAGGTGGGGTTGCTCCGGCAAGACCCTCCGATGCTCAAGTCAGTTCTCTGCCTCAACAAGAATGGAGTGCTCGAACGGAGAATTTAGCAGAGTTTTGAGATAAGAAATGAGCTTATAGAATAACGTATCTGGGTCTCCCTTTTATAGATGGAGGAGGCAACGGATTGATGGCGATATTTGTAACCGTCTGGCAGTGGGCTGCCCAGGGTCAGACGGAGTTTGCTGCGAAGAGTAGTGAAATGGACCCGTGGCTATCACTGGGGCGTGCCACGTGGAGTTTGCCGCGTGAAGTGGGGTGACGTTTGTTGTCGTGACTTGCCAGCGGATGGAAGAATCGCGCGGTATCCGTTGCAGGAGGTGGAGCAGGATCGCGGCCGTTTATCGTGGCCTGTCAGGTAGTAATGGAGCCGCGTGGGATCCGTCGCAGGGAGTGGAGCAGCGCTGCGATCGTTACTGCGGCCTGTCAGGGAGTGGTGGAGCTGCACGGAATCCACCGCAGGAAGTGTAGCAGAATCGTGGCCGTGATTGTGGCCTGGAAGTGCAGATTTGTCGGCTGAAGTTCGGCTGTGGTCAGAGTCTGACCCCACGTAAGGGTCCAGGCGGAGTCCTCCTTGCGGTTGGGGTAGTGGGTGGAGCCCGGCTCCCGTGGGAGTCCGGGTGGAATCCCCTGCAGTCAAAATCAGATGCAAAGTCCGGCTCCCGTAGGAGTCTGGACAAGGCTTACCGGCAGCTGACGTCGAGGGCGGAGCCTGGCTCCCATCGGAGTCCGGGCGGAGTCCACTTGCGGTTGAAGTTGTTGACGGAGTCCGGCTCCCGTAGGAGTCCGGACGAAGTCTGCTTGTAGCTGTTGGAGTTGAGGATGAAACCCGACTCTCGTAGGAGTTCGGGCGGAGTCTCCCTGCAATCAAAGCTAAAGGCGAAGATCGGCTCCCATAGGAGTCCGGATAGCTTACCAGCAGTTGACATTGAGGACGGAGCCCGGCTCCCATAGGAGTCCGGGCGGAGTCAACCTGAGGTCAGAGTTGTCGGTGGAGTCCGGCTCCCGTAGGAGTCCGGACGAAGTCCGTCTTGCAGCCGTTGGAGTCGAGGATGAAGTCCGGCTCCCGTAGGAGTCCGGGCGGAGTCTTCCTGCAATCAAAGTTAAAGGCGAAGTCCGGCTCCCGTAGGAGTCCGGACGGGGCTTACCAGCAGTTGATGTTGAGGATGGAGCCCGACTCCCATAGGAGTCCGGGCGGAGTCAACTTGAGGTCGGAGTTGTCGGTGGAGTCCGGCTCCCGTAGGAGTCCGGATGAAGTCTGTCTTGCAGCCGTTGGAGTCGAGGACGAAGCCCGGCTCCCGTAGGAGTCCGGGCGGAGTCTTCTCGCAGCTGAAGTTATCAATGGAGTCCAGCTCCCGTAGGAGTCCGTCCGGCTCCCGTAGGAGTCCGGTCGCAGTCTGCTTTGCAGCCGTTGGAGTCGAGGACGGAGCCCAGCTCCCGTAGGAGTCCGGGCGAAGTTTTCCTGCAGTCAAGGTTAAAAGCGAAGTCCGGCTCCCGTAGGAGTCCGGACGGGGCTTACCAGCAATTAACGTTGAGGACGGAACCCGGCTCCCATGGGAGCCCGGGTGGAGCTGTCCTGTAGTCGATGTCGGCGGCGGAGCCCGGTTCCCGTGGGAGTCCGGGCGGAGCTGCTTGCGGCTGAAGCTGTTGGAGTTCTTGGTGACGAGTCTGGCTCCCGTAGGAGTCCGGGTGAAGTTGTCGTGTAGTCGATTCCACCGAGGACTTCGGCTGTGGGTATTTTATACCCAACACCAGTCCCCCTACTTCCGAGTTTGAACTTCAAACGAAGGAAGTACACAGAGAGAGATAGGCACAGCCGAAACCGTCCCTTCGAATCCTGCGCACTGCCGCCTCCGGATATTTTAGCATTAAATGTGCGCGTGCCGGAGTCTTTTCGAATTGGAGCGGTACGAGGGGATGCTTCGAAATTCCTGCAGGTACTCTGGCCTAGGTACGGCGCAATTATGATCCTGCCAACCGTCAGCCGCTTTTAACCGTCTGCCAGGGGGAGTGGGACACGTGTCGGATGCGGACTGGCCTGGGGGATTCGCGATCATTATGGCGCCAGATCCCAAGGTCTATTTAAACCCGTCCTCCCTCCGTTAGGCATCCTACTCCATTCCTGAGTTTTCGCTGGTGTCTGTCTTCTCTTCGAGAGCCCTGCTTTAGTGAGCGTCTTCTCGAGCCGTAGGCGCCTCCCGTTTTTCGTCTCCCAGGTCCCTCAGAGTAATATAGGTTAGTGCCAACCTTCCTCTCACCGCCTAGGGGCTTCTCCTCTCATCATTACTTTTGTGCGTCCCTCCGAGTTAGCCTTCGGCCTCTCGCTCCCCTTTCGGTCCGTCTTTTTAGGGTCCTTTAGATCCTCCCTTCGAAACTACTCAAAATGACCTCTAGCTCTTTTGCTCCTGGCAGTTTCAAGAGTTCTTCTGCTTCAAACCCCCAGGTCCTTGTCTCTGTGGACGAATCCGCGTCCGGGGCTGGGCCTCACCCGATTTTCGCATCGGGCGTTATTCCATGTTCCTCGACTTCGGAGGAACTCCTTCTGATAAGGGTTCAGTATGGGGTTCCTCCGGAGTACGATCTGGAGCTACCTGGCCCCTCTGACCGGGCCAGCACTCCTCCTCCCGGTCGCTTTTGTTTGTATTAGGAAGCATTCCGTGCCGGACTTCGGCTTCCGCTTCCTGCCTTTGTCGCTGCCTTCTTCCGCTTCTTGGATATCTCTCTCGCTTCTGTGGCCCCGAATTCCTTTAGGTTTTTGATAGGGTTTCTCTCCCTCTGTCACATAGTCGAGGTTCAGCCGTCTCTCTCCTTGTTTAGACATTTTTATACCTTCAAACGCCATCCTTCGGCGAAGGACTGGTGGTACTTCTCCCCCCAGTTTGGTAAGAAGGGGTTGCTGAAGGGCGCCCCTTCTTCGATTCACAATTGGAAGGAAAAATACCTCTTCGTCTACTGTCCGACCTTGGAACTGGGCCTGCCCCCTTAGGGTTCTCTGAGGGATTCCGTCCGTCGGGCTCCCAGCCTGGGGGAGGACGACTTCCAGGCCGCCCAGAAGCTTCTAACTTATCCCGCTCCTTTTCTTCCTAATCTTCTGAGGGAGCAGCTTCTTTTCAACATCGGCCTGAGCCCCCAGGATCCAGCGAGTATTTGTCTTATCTTTTCTATTCTTGCCTTCCTCTTCTTCTTCTCTTTACTTCTTTTTCCTTCCCACTCTCTTCTTTTTCTTTCTTTCTCCTTTCTTTTTTTTTTTTCTTTTTTTTTTTGACTCTTGATTGATCGGTGTCGCTTCTTTTTTCCTTTTTTCTTCTTTCTTCTCCTTTTTTCTTTTCTCATTTTTTTTTTAGCAATGGACACCGAAGCAACGCGGATGCTCGCCAGGGGCATGAGAGCTCAGAAGAGAAAGGATGCGGCGGCCTCTGGATCGACGAAGAGGGTCAGAGCAGAGGAGACGAGCTTGGCTGCGCCCATCCAGGCGGCCCCGGCCATCGACATTCATTCAGATGCCGAGCCAGTGGCTCCCCGAGCCTCCTCGAGGAGCCCGCCGACTGGGGCCCCCGCTCCGGGGGTTCGCTCCACGGAGGCACCCGTCGTGGGGAGGAGGAGGAAATCGGTGGCTCGCAGGGCGAGTAGCCACCAAGCTGCTGTAGATGAGTCCATCTGCTCTGAGGAGGGATCGGAGAATCCCTTCAACGATAGGGACTTGATCAGGCGGTTGATCGACGGCTGCATCCTGTCCGACGTCGTGGGAAGGATCGACCGTGCCGATCCTGAGCAGCGGACTTGGGACTCTTTGGGGTCCTTCCTCGAGGTAAACGGATCTTTATTTAAATGGTCACTCGGCCTCTGTCGTAATTCTCTATCCGTCCTTGCAGATCGGGCACCAGCTCTTTGCCTATATCGAGGCGGTGAGCCGCATGAGGAGGGACATCCTCCAGGCGGAGGAACGCTGCCAAGCCGAGGTTGCCCACCTCCAAGTGAAGTCGGCTGAAGTAACCGCCCTCCAGGAGGCCCTGGAAAGAGAGAAGCGGGCCCAGGAGGAGGAGAGGCAGATCTTGGAGGAGTCGGCGAGGAAGGCGGAGGCCGAGGTCGCCCATTTGGTCGAGCAAACTCCGGTCCTGGTCTCGGAGGCCAGGGCCCTTGCGGTGGAGGAATTCAAGGCCTCCATGGAGATGAGGAACCTGAATGTCCAGTTCGGCCAGGAGGCGTTCACCAAGGGGTTCGAGCTCTGCCAAGAGAAGGTGGCCAGCAAATTCTCTGAGCTCGACCTCGGCTTCCTCGAGGAGTCTGAAGACGAGGCCGGCCCCTCGTCCGTCGCCACCGCGGTCACAGCCCCCGCACCGAGTTCTCCACCTCCCGCCCCTGAGGTCTGAGACCTCAGATCTTGTGCCCTTATTTTGTCGCAATATTTTCTTTCTGTTTGTCTTCAAAATTATTCAATCAATAAAGTCGAATTTCTTGTTGTGGATGGCTTCTCCCGCCCCTTCCTTCTTCTTTCTGCCTTTCTCCTTGCAATGAGTCGTTCTTTGACGCTTCTACCTTCCGATGGCAGTGTCTTGCAGAAGCACTCCCCTTGCCCCTGGGGGTCCCGCTGAAATCGACGATCTAGCGGTTAAAAAAGGAGGTCCTTCACCTGATGAAGAAGTTGAAGAAGTCGGAAGGCGAGCTCTGCAAATCGAGAGAAGGCCATTCTGAAGCCGCCGCTGAGGCCGCCCACTTTCGGAGTCTCCATGTGAAGGCAATTATGGATTACAGTCGGAGGAAAGCGAACTTCGCAAAGGAACTCGAGGAATGCAAGAAAAGCACCAGCGACCGAATTTGGGCTCAAGAAGCCAGGATCAGCGCCCTGAAGGTGGAACTGTCAGTTGCGAAGAGGAAGATCGGCCAGTTGGAAGGAAATTCATCCCGGCTCTTGGCCCGGGTCGATGATGAACAGAGATGGTCGTAGAAGGTCTCCGACCTTCAGAAGCAGCTTCAAGACGCCGAGATGAGCCACGACGTGCAGCGGGCTAGCTGGCGCAGGCAGGTGGAAGAGTATAAAGGGAGATTCCAGACGGCGGCCGACGAAGTCGTTCGTCTTCAGAGGCAGCTGGCTAACAGGGCGCAGCTTACTTCCGCCCAAGATTCTGAAGAGCTTCAAGCCCTGAGAGGCACTGTTGAGGGGATCTCTGTCTCCCTCGGGGAGAAGACAGCCAAGCTGCAACAAGTGAAGATCCAACTGGCACTTGAGCGGCGGGCCGTCGCGGACGCGGAGGCGGAGTCTGAAGTTTTGAGGAAGAGGCGTCGAGAGGCGGAGGCCGAGAGCCAGCGACTCCGTCGGACGGTCCAGGATGCGCTGCAGAAGAGGGAAGAGCTAGAAGGAGAAATAGAGAATTCGAGGCAGTCCTGGTTGAGGGATGGAGTAGATAACTCTAGGTCGGAGGGAGCAGGGCCTCCTTAGAGCTCTTTTGTCTTTATGTCTCATCATGTAGTTACTTCTTTTTTGTCGTTTTGTCCTTCTTTTCTTGGCCGTCCTGGCCTTGTAGTGTGTATATCGAAAATGGAAAAAAGAGCATTTTGTGTTATCTCGTCTATGCGTTGCACTGATATTGTTGTCTGCTGAACTTTTCTTGTCGTTTGACTTGTTTGATGTAGACGTCGTCGGGGGGGGGCTTTTTTCCTTCATCCGATCTTGTTAGGCGGCCGGGTTTCGCCACCATTAACCCCCGCTGCAGAAGTCGTGGATGGAGCCCGGCTCCCGTAGGAGTCAGGGCGAAGTCTTCCTTGTAGGCGGAACCCGGCTCCCGTAGGAGTCTGGGTGGAGTCCTCCTTGTAGGCGGAATCCGGCTCCCATAGGAGTCCGGGTGGAGTCTTCCTTATAGGCGGAACCCGACTCCCGTAGGAGTCCGGGTGAAGTCTTCCTTGTAGGCGGAATCCAGCTTCCGTAGGAGTCCGGGTGAAGTCTTCCTTGTAGGCGGAACCCGGCTCCCGTAGGAGTCCGGGTGAAGTCTTCCTTATAGGCGGAACCCGGCTCCCGTAGGAGTCTGGGTGGAGTCTTCCTTATAGGCGGAACCCGACCCCCGTAGGAGTCCGGGTGAAGTCTTCCTTGTAGGCGGAATCCGGCTCCCATAGGAGTCCGAGTGACGTCTTCCTTGTAGGCGGAACCCGGCTCCCGTAGGAGTCCGGGTGAAGTCTTCTTTATAGGCGGAACCCGGCTCCCGTAGGAGTCCGGGCGAAGTCTTCCTTGTAGGCGAAACTCGGCTCCCATAGGAGTCCGGGCGAAGTCTTCTTTGTAGGCGAAACCCGGCTCCCGTAGGAGTTCGGGTGAAGTCTTCCTTGTAGGCGAAACCCGGGTCCTGTAGGAGTCCGGGTGAAGTCTTCCTTGTAGGCGGAACCCGGCTTCCGTAGGAGTCCGGGTGAAGTCTTCCTTGTAGGCGGAACCCGGCTCTCGTAGGAGTCCGGGTGAAGTCTTCCTTGTAGGCGGAACCCGGCTCCCGTAGGAGTCCGGGTGAAGTCTTCCTTGTAGGCGGAACCCGGCTCCCGTAGGAGTCCGGGCCTTCCATTTTGCTCGAGTCGGTGTGAGGTTCTCCTCTCGTTACCAGCCTGGTTGCGGGGGTGCGTTAGGGCGCTGCAAGGCCTCTCCCCCCATCCGGTCTAAAAGAACCGGGCCTTCGACTTTGCTCATGTCAGGACGAGGTTCTCCTCCTGTTCCTGACATGGCTGTGGGGGCACATTTGGGCGCTGTAAGGCCTCTCCCCCCATCCGGTCTAAAAGAACCGGGCCTTTGACTTTGCTCATGTCAGGACGAGGTTCTCCTCCTGTTCCTGACATGGCTGTGGGGGCGCATTTGGGCGCTGTAAGGCCTCTCCCCCCATCCGGTCTAAAAAAACCGGGCCTTTGACTTTGCTCATGTCAGGACGAGGTTCTCCTCCTGTTCCTGACATGGCTGCGGGGGCGCATTAGGGCGTTGTAAGGCCTCTCCCCCCATCCGGTCTAAAAGAACCGGGCCTTTGACTATGCTCATGTCAGGACGAGGTTCTCCTCTTGTTCCTGACATGGCTGTATTTTTGGAGGGATCATATCCAGTCATAATACATCCACGCCAGGTGGGAAGGGCACGTTAGGTAGAAAGAAAAGTAGATTCAAGGTGAAATCATAAGTGATACATTTACAGTTTTTCCGCTCCTCCTTGAGGCCCTCTGATGATGGAGTCGATGGTCCCGATGGGAGGTCGGTCCCCGGGTTGCTCCTCCCTTTTCTGCGGTTCAGGCTGTGGGAGGGCTCTTGGCCGGTCTCCTCTACCCTCAGGCCTGCGACAGATGAATCTGTCGAGTCGACCTCGCTGAATGAGCTCCTCGATCTCATCCTGAAGCTGGATGCATTCTTCGGTGTCGTGGCCGTGGTCGCGGTGGTAGAGGCAGAACTTGTTGGGGTTGTGCTTCTCGGGATGTGTGCGCATCCTCTCCGGCCTAGGGAGCTGCTCCCTGACCTCCATTAATACCTGGGCCTTCGAGGCGTTGAGAGGGGCGTAGTTGCGAAATCTCCCTGGTGGGGAGCCCCACCGAACCCCGCGGTCTGGGCTTCTCTGCCTGCGTGCCCGGGGTGGAGTATGGGCGCGCTTATGTCCAGGAGGGGATCGGAAACACGGCCGGGCTTCCTTTGGCCTTTTCTCAACTGCGGGCTTACTCGAATCTCCCGCTTGACGCTCCCTTGCTGTCTCTTCGTCCTTCATTTTGAAGGCTTCTTCCGTTCGGGCGTATCCTTCAGCCCGAGCCAGTAAATCGGCAAAATCTCTGGGGTACTTCTTCTCCAGGGAGAACAAAAGATCATTCTTCTGAAGGCCACCTTTCAGGGCGGCCATGGCAACTGATTGGTCCAAGTTCCGGACCTCCAACACCGCGATGTTAAAGCGGTTGATGTAGGCCCGTATGGACTCCCCTTCCCTCTGCTTGATGTTGATGAGGGACTCCGAACCCTTCCGGGGATGCCGGTTGCTGACAAAATGGGCCACAAATTGGTGGCTCATTTGATCGAAGGAAAAGATGGTACCCGACTTCAAAGCCGAGTACCAGTTCCTCGCTGCTCCCTTCAAAGTAGACGGGAAAGCCCGGCACAAGATGGTGTCAGGAGCGCCGTGAAGCAGCATCATCGTCCGGAAGGCCTCCAGATGATCAACCGGGTCCGAAGTCCCATCGTAGCTTTCGAACTGGGGAAGCTTGAAGTTTGGCGGGATCGGTTCCTGCATGATCATTTGAGAGAAGGGAGGGTCAGTGCAAATATCCTCACCATAAGCGGGGGGCGCGTGGCAGAGTTCTTCAATCCGCCGGTTCATCTCCTGGAGCCTCCGGTCCAGGAAATCCTCTCGACTTCGAGTCTCGAGGGTCCTTTGGCAGAACGGGGGCAGGGATCTTCCAAGGGTGGAGTCGTGATCCGATTAAGGGCTCTCTACCCTCGGATTTATTTTCCCGAGAAGGATGGGGCGGCTGGCCCAGGTGGCCCGCCCCGCCACCGGGTTCTGGCATTCCGGAGATGCCCCTTCTGGATGCGCCGACGCCTGCGGTTGCTGCTGCTGCATTGCTTGTACGGCTTCGACGAGGCCTCTGACCTGTTGTGCCAGCAAGTCGAATTGCTCCGCACCGACCGCCACAGCTAGAGGAGGAGGAGGAGGCTGAGAAACAGGAGGGGAGGCCGGAGCCTGAGATCTGGCCGCGGAGGCCGTGGACCGTCGTGTGGATGCCTTGCGTGGAGGCATCGAGTGTGGATCCCGCGGGGGAAAATAAGGAGTGGGTGTCGGAGAGACGATCGGAGGTGGCTCCGTTGAACACTCCTTCAAGAACAAGGGTACTGCGAAGGTTCAGCCCCTTCCTCTAGCGCCAATCCTGTTGGTATAAAAATCTGCTTGCGCCGGAGAAGCTGGAGTTGGGAAAGTCGCGGTCGCCGTCGGGACCTGCAAAGGAAGTCTAAACCGGAGGTGGGGTTGCTCCGGCAAGACCCTCCGACGCTCAAGTCAGTTCTCTGCCTCAACAAGAATGGAGTGCTCGAACGGAGAATTTAGCAGAGTTTTGAGATAAGAAATGAGCTTATAGAATAACGTATCTGGGTCCCCCTTTTATAGACGGAGGAGGCAACGGATTGATGGCGACATTTGTAACTGTCTGGCAGTGGGCTACCCAGGGTCAGGCGGAGTTTGCTGCGAAGAGTAGTGGAATGGACCCGTGGCTATCACTGGGGCGTGCCACGTGGAGTTTGCCGCGTGAAGTGGGGCGGCGTTTGTTGTCGTGACTTACCAGCGGATGGAAGAATCGCACGGTATCCATTGCAGGAGGTGGAGCAGGATCGCGGCCGTTTATCGTGGCCTGTCAGGTAGTAATGGAGCCGCATGGGATCCGTCGCAGGGAGTGGAGCAGCGCTGCGATCATTACTGCGGCCTGTCAGGGAGTGGTGGAGCTGCGCGGAATCCGTCGCAGGAAGTGTAGCAGAATCGTGGCCGTGATTGTGGCCTGGAAGTGCAGATTTGTCGGCTGAAGTTCGGCCGTGGTCGGAGTCTGACCCCACGTAAGGGTCCAGGCGGAGTCCTCCTTGCGGTTGGGGTAGTGGGTGGAGCCCGGCTCCCGTGGGAGTCCGGGTAGAATCTCCTGCAGTCAAAATCAGATGCAAAGTCCGGCTCCCGTAGGAGTCTGGACAAGGCTTACCGGCAGCTGACGTCGAGGGCGGAGCCCGGCTCCCATCGGAGTCCGGGCGGAGTCCACTTGCGGTTGAAGTTGTTGACGGAGTCCGGCTCCCGTAGGAGTCCGGACGAAGTCTGCTTGTAGCTGTTGGAGTTGAGGATGAAACCTGGCTCTCGTAGGAGTTCGGGCGGAGTCTCCCTGCAATCAAAGCTAAAGGCGAAGATCGGCTCCCGTAGGAGTCCGGACAGCTTACCAGCAGTTGACGTTGAGGACGGAGCCCGACTCCCATAGGAGTCCGGGCGGAGTCAACCTGAGGTCGGAGTTGTCGGCGGAGTCCGGCTCCCGTAGGAGTCCGGACGAAGTCCGTCTTGCAGCCGTTGGAGTCGAGGACGAAGCCCGGCTCCCGTAGGAGTCCGGGCGGAGTCTTCCTGCAATCAAAGTTAAAGGCGAAGTCCGGCTCCCGTAGGAGTTCGGACGGGACTTACCAGCAGTTGATGTTGAGGATGGAGCCCGGCTCCCATAGGAGTCCGGGCGGAGTCAACTTGAGGTCGGAGTTGTCGGCGGAGTCCGGCTCCCGTAGGAGTCCGGACGAAGTCTGTCTTGCAGCCGTTGGAGTCGAGGACGAAGCCCGGCTCCCGTAGGAGTCCGGGCGGAGTCTTCTCGCAGTTGAAGTTATCGGCGGAGTCCGGCTCCCGTAGGAGTCCGTCCGGCTCCCGTAGGAGTCCGGTCGCAGTCTGCCTTGCAGCCATTGGAGTTGAGGACGGAGCCCGGCTCCCGTAGGAGTCCGGGCGAAGTTTTCCTGCAGTCAAGGTTAAAAGCGAAGTCCGACTCCCGTAGGAGTCCGGACGGGGCTTACCAGCAATTAACGTTGAGGACGGAACCCGACTCCCGTGGGATCCCGAGCGGAGCTGTCCTGTAGTCGATGTCCGCGGCGGAGCCCAGCTCCTGTGGGAGTCCGGGCGGAGCTGCTTGCGGCTGAAGCTGTTGGAGTTCTTGGTGACGGAGCCCGGCTCCCGTAGGAGTCCGGGTGAAGTTGTCGTGTAGTCGATTCCACTGAGGACTTCGGCTGTGGGTATTTTATACCCAACAACTTCAAATACATGGATCTGCTAATTCAGATTCTCATCTATCTCAAGGATGATAATAAGGTTACTGCATCTGAAAAATATCAGAATAGCAAAAAATCGAAAAGAAAGATTCATGCATATCTAGAAGAGGAAGATGAGGCTCAGATCTGATAATTAATCCATGGCTAAATCAAAATGGCTACAATCGGTTGCTTATAGAAGAAGGCCATCCAAGATTGTTGCTCCTAGAAATAGTTGGGTCATCAAATATAAATCCAAAAATTATCATAGCCTCTACAATACATGTCCAAAAATGTGAACAACACAATCTAAAAAAGAATGTATAACTATGAAACAACCTATTTAACTGATTCGACCCGATCTATTTAATCTATTTTTAAATAAGATAAATATCATAATTTACAAACAGCCAGCATGTTTAATTCAAGATAAAATATACTATTTCAAACTAAAAGTCTAGAAACACATTATCCTTAAAAGAAAATAAATGCTGCCAGTGTTTAACATATGATTACTTTAAATAATATAAAGCATGAGGAGAAAACCTGCTTAATAAAAAAAAAAGCTTGCCAGTCAAGCAAGTAAAGACATCAAAAAAACCTTATACAAAGACTATTAGAAACTATGGCAAGTTAATTTTTTCACATTTTGTTATTGAATTAATTTGAATCTATCAAAAAGTGACAAAATTTTTTGTTTTATTATCAATTAGTTCTTACATTATGAGTTTGACCATATGAAAAGCTCAAGGAAATGCAAATACATATCAAGTAGAACAAAGTTGAATATATAAATGAGATATGCAAGATAATATTTATTAAAAAATATATAAATTTTTTAAAATAAAAATAGATAAATAAATAAATAAAACTAAATCATAAAAAAAAAATGATCCATCTGAGAGCCAAATCAAACATCAATAGGTTAATACTATTGAATCCATAAATCAGAGCAAAATCAAGAAGAAAAAAAGAAATGGCTACTAAAAAGGACTTAAAGCTCTAATTTAAACTGGCTGAACAAAGAAAATACTAAATAATAGATCAGATCGCTTCTAAATGAGATCTCAAAAATCCTAATGTAATTCCTACTAACTCACAGAGCTAGTGGCTATTAAAGATAAATCCAAGCAAAACAAAAAAATCCAACCTAACAACACTCATCGGATCTTGATCGAACACCAACCCTAAAGATCGGAGGGGAATACCTAAGCTTTGGACCAATAAAATTTTATGATTCCTCCGAGTTCTCTTCAGCACGATCGCTAATGGAAAGGAGCTGATAGTGGACAGCCACCTATTGCCGGTGGTGGGGAAGACAGTGGGGGATCCTCGGTCAAGAGGAGGGATGGGATGGAAAATCCTAGAGGAGAGAAGTGGCGAACAGCTGCGAAATCGATCGAATGACGAACGAGTGGAATGACTAATCCCTAAAGCCATATTTCTTAAAGCCCTAAATATAACGGGTTAAATGGGTTACAACCCAACCCGACCCGATCCGACCTGATTTGATCCATTTATTAAACGGATTAAATGGATCAGCTATCTGAAATCTGAATTCGACCTGATTATTAAATGGATTAAACAGGTCGATCTATTTACGATCCGAACCTGTTTAATTTAGATCCAAACATATTTAAGATGGGTCGAATGCTGATCAGATTGGCAGATCAGGTCGATTTTTGCCACCCCTAGTTTAAGATTATGCATTAATTTTAGAGAGCTAAATAAGCTAATAATTTGAAATAAATATCCTTTACCTAGGATTGATAATCTTTTTGATCAGCTTCAAAGTATCCAAGTATGTTCCAAAATTGATCTTCAATTCGGATATCATCAATTGAAAATTAAGGCTAATAATATACCAAAACAGCCTTTCATATCAAATATGGGCACTATGAATTTTTGGTCATATCTTTTGGGTTAACAAATGCGCCTATAGTCTTTATAAATATGATGTTAGAATTTTCCTAAAGGGGCATGCATGAGTATTTCAATTTTTTTTTTCTAAACAACACAGCGGAATAGAAGATTAAATTTTTTTTTAATCTAAATCATATATGCATAAAATATAGAACATATAGATCTATTTCATATGCTGAAATTGAACACATGTTGAATTTTTGCTGAAATTCAATATGTGATCGAATCACATACCTGTTTTATAATTTTTTTCTACAAATCTGGATCTGAAAGAGAGTAGGTTCTTTCTTAATCATACAAGTATCCAATCTCTATGGGTATCCACTCAGGATCAATTTGGAATAGTCCTCTTTGGTGTTAATCTTTCTTCTCTAAGAATAATTATCCTACAAATTTAAACAAAGTCTGGATCACGATCAACTCTTTGATCCTTTTCTTGATCTTTTTCTTCTCTTCATCTCTTACTCTTCTTTTCTTGATTATAAAGCAACCAAGATCTGAAAACTAGCAAGGAAGAGGAGACACCCAAGCTCCTCTTGGGCGTGAAGATGGAGGACGCCCAACCTTTGGGCATTGGAACTAGAAAGGAGAAGAGAGGGAGAGGCATGGGGACTCTAGGGAAACATGGGAGCTACTAAAAATCTTATGCTAAGAACTTTAGAGAAAGCTCCTTTAAATAGGCAAAAGGTTTGAATCCTATTCAAAATCAAATATCCCCTTAATACAAGTCCTACTTGCATTAGAAATTCTTGTTGCTTTAGATATTTGATCATCTTTAGGAGATCTATTAGGCACCAACTATTGGAGCTTTTGCACCCACTTTTTCACATGCCATATGGGGCCTAAGGGATGCACCATGTTGGTCCCATATGCCCTCTTTAAGGTGGGCACATCCAACTTGATCAAATCAAATGGCGTTTCATGCAAACAATCAAAAAAATTGATTAAAGATTTGAACTCTTAATTCATATGATCCAAAATCTTAGGCATCCAACAATTGGAGCCCAATGAATCTAATTCATTAAGATTATTAGCAGGTAATTAACTCAAATTAATCTTATAAAATAAGTAATTCAAGTACAAAGAGAAAATTAGATTCAACCATGTGCTAACAAGGTTACCCTAAATCCAATAGGATTTCTCTAAATCTAATTGAGACTTCATAAGCACAATTACTTATTTTAGATCTAATCCCTTTATTGTGTGATCCCAAAGATTTAATTTTATCTAATAATGAGATATACAATGATCTCTATCATAGTAT
This sequence comes from Elaeis guineensis, assembly GCF_000442705.2. NCBI lineage: Eukaryota > Viridiplantae > Streptophyta > Magnoliopsida > Arecales > Arecaceae > Elaeis > Elaeis guineensis. The sequence goes on along the minus strand of NC_025998.2, from coordinate 117,865,947 downwards.
CATTGAAACTATTTTTAATGAGTCAGAACGATTCTACTCTAACTCATCAAAGATTGTCAATCCTTAACAGTCTTAGTGAGCTCTCACAATCTACCAATGACATCTAGCAGTATGTAATGGCAACTTAGTAGAATCAAAAAAGAATCTCAAGATGTAGTTCATATGTAATTCAATCCCTCTATCGTGAGTTCCGACTAAATGACAGGTCATGGATAAATCATCAAACCTCATCATCAGTCATATGATAGATTCGATTAGCTCAAATCTAATTATGATCCTAATGAAAATTCTTTTCCATCAATCACATTATTGTGGCCATAGACTCTCAGACTTAGCCTCTCAAATCTCATAGGATTGCTCCTCTCTATCAAGATCAATAGATTCCATCTAGATATGTACCCTACTTCAACAGTGGACCAACTATCATTAACATCCACTACAAGATCTCAATGAGATCATGTTTATGTATTAGTTAAACTCCAATGTCTCACTACGAACGATCATACCATCGCAGATTAAAAAATCATTTACACAACTACAGCATCAAGAGGATTATTGATGATTGATTAAAAATTCAAGTGATTTCTCGTATGGTCACGCTCAATACTAGTTGTTCTCTAGCAACTATCTGTACTTGTCATTCGGTATCTCTATACTATAGATCAAAGACTTATCTACTCCAAAGAAAGTGATCTGTGCGTTGATCTATCTGGATTGATTACCATCCTCATGATGATACTATGATCGAGAGTATTTAGGAATTAATTATACACATCTTTAATTCTTAATACTTTGAGAATATGTATCGAAGTTTTAATTTCATGGATGATGCAAGAACACATCATTCTTAAATAAAAATTAAACTTATCCATTTATTGATCAAATAAATGTATTAAGTACAAAATTATATCTTAGACTTATTATAATGTGTCAGCCAGTTTGGATTCTAGGACATACATCTAACAATCTTCCATTTGGACTAAAGCCAATTGATCACTAATCTAAGTCTCATCTTCTCAAGATAGACTTTTATTTTTGGCTGGCTCAATTGCTTTGTCAGCAGATCTGCTACATTATCTGCGGAGTCTACTCTTCGCATTTCGATATATTTTTTTTCAAATTAGTCACATATGCTGCTGCTTTATATACTTGAATTTCTGATGAGATCTAGTCTCCTTAGCAAAAGCTATAGCGATGTTGTCTTTGTAGTATATTGTCATAGCATCTAATGGTATGACATTCAGTTTTATAACTAACATGAAAATCAGATTTCATCCTACACATCTATTACGTACTCAGCTTTCATTGATCGATTGTTTGAAACTTTTCCAACATATCGAACCAACATTGCATAAGAATATATCCTGATGTAGACATTCTATCATCAGCATCCATGTATCCTCCTACTTCTAACTCTATCTATTCTTCAAAGATCAGGAATAAATCTTTAGTATTCCTTAAGTATTAAGGATGTATTCACAGCAATCCAGCACTCTTAGCCTAGATTCGACTGATATCTACTCGTAACACTCATAATAGTGGCTATATCAGATCGAGTATATAGCATGGCATACTCCTATATCCAAGAGGTAGAAATCTTCTTTTAGAGTTTTCTATGCTGAACCCTTTTAGCATCTTCTCTTTATACTGCTTTTGTGATAGACCGAGCATCTTTTTAGATCTATCCTTATAGACCTTTATTTCAAGAATATAGGATGCTTTTCCTAGATCTTTCATGAAGAATTTCTTGGACAACCATCTTTTGATCGAGATCAGCATGGGAATATCATTTTCAATGAAGAGAATATCATCCACATACAATATGAAAAATATTATTATACTCTTGCTGACCCTCTTGTATACACAAAGTTCCTCTTCATTCTTGACAAAATCAAACGATTTGATCGCTTCATCAAAATGAAAATTCCAACCCCGAGAAGCTTGCTTTAATCCGTATATGGACCTTTGCAGCTTGCAGACTTGGTGATTACCATCACTTGATGTGAAACTCAAAGACTGCTCCATATAGAAATCTTCCTTAAAATATCCATTCAGAAAAATAATTTTCACATCCATCTATCAGATTTTATAATCATAGTAAGCTGCAACAGCAAGCAGAGTGTGAATGGATTTCAGCATGGCTATGGATGAAAAAATTTTCTGATAGTCAATGCCTTCACACCAACTTTAACCTTTTACCACCAGCCTAGCTTTATAGATTTTTACCTTATCATCGGTACTTATTTTTCTTTTATAAATCCATTTACAACCTATAGGTACTATACCCTTGAGTGGATCTATTAAGGTACATACTTGGTTTGAATGCATCGAGTCAATCTCTGACTTCATTGCATCTAACCATTTTTCAAAATCGATATCAGACATCGCCTTGTTAAAGATATTAGGATCATTACCATGATCCTTATCTCCTATAAAGAATATTTTCTTTACTTTCTCCATAAGCATATCCATGTACCTTTCAGGAGGTTGGGAGACTGTTAGATCTACGAGATGGTAGAGGAACATCAACTACTAGCTCATAAATAATGGATTTCTGAGGATCCATAGCTCTTTGCTCTTCAGAGATCTTCTCTTCAAGCTCAACTAACCTCCTACTACCATCATTTTAGATAAACTATTTTTCTAGAAATATGACATTCTGACTCACAATCACATTATGATCTTATAAAAATTAGAAGTAGTATCCTATTAATTCTTTTGAATATCCTATAAAATGAGTTGTTATAGATCTTGTTGGGAATAATGTCCCAAAGCTAATCGTCAGCCTGTTGACGGTTGTGCTCCTTTTGTATTAGTATATAAATTATAAATAAATAAAAATTATTTTGATATTTTTCATCATAAATTATTTTATCTTCTAATGAACTCCTGTGTTGTGGTGAAGTCCTTAGGACTATTTAGACTCAACAAAGGAGGATTTGTCGTTTAGTCTTTAAACCTATTCGCGATCAAATGATACGTTGTTACCAAGGACAACAATGTTTATCGAGCATAGGTCATTGTGTGTCATATAGGTTGGTTGTCCTCTTAATCAAAGAGTGTGGAGACACTGGTATGGCATACAGGTGAGATGTAAGGATACATCTGTACTGAACGTGATCGACTTCGGAGCTATCTCTGCTGTCAAGATTTGTTCCGATGGGATATGGGTATAAATGTCCCTCCGACCTGAGACCGCCACGGTGACTTGCAAGCAACTCACTGCACTTAGACACTAGACTACCTAAATTTCTAATTCAGTGACAGAAGGATGCTGGGTGTAGTCAAGTACTTGACTTGTCAGTGCGTGTGTCAAGATGGGATTGACCACTCCAGTTCAGGAGCTGTGTACAGTCGTGTTTCAATTTAGCAAAATCTTAGCTAGGGTAGTCCTAGTGAGGAGTCACAGGACTATTTGAGTTGAGCATGATTCGGATGATCTAATTAGGATTGACAGTTTAACCCTAAGTCATCCTAAATACAGAGGTCAAAAGGGATGAATTATACAGTAACCATATTCATGTAGGTGCTGAGTATTGCGATTATGACTATTCGATCTATCCAGACATCGGGTACCATTGCTAGATGGTCACTTCGATTAGTACAGGAATTGGTTCCTGTGCTACTGGCTTAGGTTCGAACCTGCGGGGTCACACACATTAGAGGTTCCTATCTGATCTGATGGCTGATGAAGAGTCCTAATGTTTATGGACTATGAGTCCTACGTGTCTGAAACTCTATGATCAAGAATCAAGATTCTCTAATCACGAGTCCCACACATTTTGGGTACTGAGGTCAAGAGTCACACTGGTTTGGGACTCTTCGATCAAGGTTTCATATTGATGGACTTTGATACCCGATTGCCCATCAGATTTGGACTCAATATTTATGAGAGATTTAATTAGTGATTTGATCTAATTAACTCAATTTGATTGAGTAATTATTTTTGGATCAAGTTCAATTGAATTAGATTCAGTTGGGTTTGACCCGATTAGGTTAAAAGTTGACCTAATCGTCGAGATGGTTTGGTCCCTGATTTGATCAGGGGTTGGACTTAGTCAATTTCTGATTTGATTAAAATTTTATTGAGCCTAATTAAGCCTAATTAAGTTGAGTTTAATTTAGTCTAATTGTGCTTAACCTATTTTGATTAGGTTGGTTCAATTAAGATTAAACCACCATTTGAATTTGAATCCTTGCGCCACTTCATATCTCTGCGCCCATTTGAATTCATGAGAAAAAATTTTTCGTGAATTTTTTCTCACGCAAAGCCCTTCTCATGCCCACTCTTGTGCGCCAATCTTTGGATAAAATTGATTAGTTAGCGATTCAAATTCAAAGCGTGTTTGAATTTGAATGGATAACTTATCTCTTGCACCTTCATGACCCTATCCACTTTAGCGCCCCATATCTCACACGAGAAAGAGTTTCTCGTGAAACCTTTCCATGCACAATGCAGCCTTGCACCTTCTCTTCTCATGCCCAAGTGGATAGGGATGAGTTGGTTTGCATTTGAATTCAAATGAATTCAAATGTGTAACTACTTGTCTTTATCTTCTCCCGCAGATAAGACACGTTCGATGTTGTTTTAAAAAGAGGAGAAGGATGGGGCGTGCGTAGAAAAATTCTGAGAAAGAAAGTGGGGCATGAGGAAGCCTTGTGCATGAGGTGAAGGTCCAAAACCTTCCGAGAGAAAAAGAAAGAAAAGAAAAAATATTGGGTGCAGGGGTTTTCAGAGTGTTCCCTAGGGTTACAGCCTGGGGGTCGGGAAGTGAGTTAGTGAGCTACGAGTGTCGTGAGCCCACCAAATTCAAGGGAGAGAATTATCTATCTCTCAAGCATATTTGTTGACAATCCAGAGCATCCGTGGAATCAACAGACAATGATTGAAAGAGTTCGATCAGCATCAGCCATCGAAGGGCTCTATAACGAGCTAGCACTCGTGAGGAGCCGATCAGACCAGGAGCCTCGTGTGGACGATCCACAGAGGCCAGACACACTGTGTGGCTATGTTACGGTGATCAGAGCCTTCCGACGGTGATCAGATTGCGAAGATCGACTATCCGCATAAAGGTATTGTGTTCTAAACACAGAACAGTAAATTATTTACTGTTCGAATTTGAATTTCAAATTTAAATACATGCATGCTATATATCATATTTAGATCCTAGTATAGGATAAACACATGTTAATTAATTAGATTAATTAATTATTTTCACTGTAAAATAATGATTTTGAAAAAGTTTTAAAATTACCATTTTACCCCTGCACCCAAATTTCGCTTCAGATCTATCTTCTAATTTATCAACCATCTGTCTCTTCACATAGGCCAGACATCTTCAAGTCTTAAGATAACCTAGACTTGACTTCTTATCATTCCATATCTCATATGGTGTAGTAGGAATAGATTTTGATGGAATCCTATTCAATAGGTGAACAACAGTTAATAAAGCATGTCTCAAAAAATATAAGGATAAATCAATGAAGCTCATCATAGATCTGACCATATCTAATAGGATCCTATTCTTCCTTTTGAATATTTCATTGAGTTGAGATGTTTCAGAAGGAGTCTATTGAGAGATTATACCGTTGTTCTTAAGATATCCTCAAAATTTTTGACTAAGATATTCACCTCCTCGATCAGATCGAAGAATTTTAATGGATTTGTCTATTTATTTTTCTACTTCATTTCTAAATTTTTTGAGTTTTTCAAAGGCTTCAGACTTGTGTTTCATCAGATACTCATGCTCATACTGTGATAGATCATCAGTAAAGGTGATGAAGTAGCTATAACCACCCCTGACCTGTATATCAAATATTTCACATATATCGATGTGTATCAGGATAAGTAACTTGGTGGTCCTTTCTTCATATCCCATAAAGGATAATTTGATCATTTTTTCTTCAATGCAAGATTTACAAGCTGGATATGACTCTGAATCAAAAGAGTCAAAGCTCCCATCCCTTTTCAGTTTGTTTATTCTGTCATCTCTAATATGGCCTAGTCTATGATGCCATAAGTACTTTTGGTTAATTTCATCTCTGAATCTCTTTTGACCTACGGCACTCACTACTTGTTTATTCAAATTCATATTTGCATCAATATGAAGTGATAAAGACTGTCAATTAAAAGATCATGTGCAATCAATTTATTTTATAAATAAATAGAATAAAAATTTTTATTGAAATTAAAATCAAAACCATCCTATGCTAGCACGGATATGAAAATTAAATTCTAACTAGCTATAGGAATAAAATAATAGACTTTTAAATCTAATCTAAATCTTGATAGTAATCGAAGAGGATAAGTGCCAATGACTTCTACCGTAAGTTTTGCTCTATTATCGATCCAAAAGATCGTGTCATCTTTCCTCAATCTTTTATTTTCTATTAGATCTGAATTGAAGTACATATATGAGTATTCGAATCAGAGTCCAATATCTAACTAGAAGTAGAAAAAATCGTAAGGTTAGATTCAATTACGAGCATACCTTCTGAAGGTTTGTTATCCTTTTTGGTCTTCAAGCTCTCCTAGTTGAGTGGATAGTTCCTTCTCCAGTGGCCTTCAGCATCATAGTGAAAATACTTTTTCTTTGCTTCAGCCTTCTTCAGAACGTCCTTCTTTGGCTTGCTCTCTTTCTTCTGTTTCTTTGTGGTTTTATTTTTCTTCTTCCAACCAGACTTTCTCTTAGATGAAGAAGTCCACTCCTCAGTGAGAACAATGTCCCTTAAACTCTTTAAGATTTCTTCAGTAGTGACCAATATGTTGACCAGTTCAGCTATGGTGCAATTAAGTTTGTTCATATAAAAATTTATAATAAATTGACTATATGAACTTATAAGAGATTGAATGATCAAATCCATCTGCAATTTCTTTTGCATATCAAGCCTGAGCTTTCCAAGCTCCTTAATGTCTTTAATTACTATCATACAGTGCTCATGGATTGACTGTCCTTCATGTATCTTCAGATTGAAGAGTCTTTTGGATACTTCGAAATATGCTGTGCGGCTCTGCTTACCATACAACTTTTGTACGTGAGTGATTATAGCCCTAGCAGTGGACATATGCTCATGCTGGCTTTGTAACTCATTTAACATGAAAGCTAATACATAGCACTTAATCTGACTGTCTTCATCTGTCTATTTTTCATAAGCTGCTCTTTGCTCAGTAGTAGGACGGTTTGGTAACACTAGAGGTTTTTGGTCAAGTACATGACCTATTTTTTCAGAAGTCAGGACAATCCTGAGGTTTCTAACTCAGTCTTTGTAATTGATTTTGATCAAATGATTGGACTTAAGGATGTAGGCTAGAGGGTTTGAAGCTGACATTGTTTAATTACGAGAGTAGAGATTCAAGTTAGACTTTTGTACTTTTAAATTTATATTTACTCTAAAAATTTTAAAATGCAAACAATGACTCTCACTATTTTTTTGGATCCCTCCACTCTCCAGGTGAGAAATGAAAATTTTAATGTGATAATTGAATTTCTAGTGGATGCTGTGGTCCCACCGATACCATATACCTCACCTAACAGTTATTGATAACATGTATACCGATATGTAGACAACCCTTTGTCCTAATACTTCTCTAAGCATATTGCAGCTACTTGATTTCTAGATTATGTGAGCTCACATAACAGTTATTGACCATACTTTTTAGTTAAATCCGACCCACCATTCACTAGCAGATGCAAAGCCATTATTGAAATCTTTACCTAATAGTTATTGGGCTTAATCCCATCTTTATCCTGGAGTAACTCTTTGTTAATAAAGTGATTGCATATTTTCGATGCAACTAAAACACTGTGATCAGTCAAGAACAATCAACATCAGTATTACGTCCACACATCTACAACGGTGGAAGACTTATAGACATAATATTTTATAGAAAGATTTAGATTTAGGTCTCATTTGATCAATCATCATATGATCGATCAAATTGGTATGACCTAAACCAAACCGCCAAGCAACCATATTCAAGACTCAATCTTCTAAATTGATCAGATGAGTGAAGATCGATGGAGGTCCCTCCATTGCTTTCTTTAGACACTAATAAATTGTTCAAATCAACGAATAAAACCAACTAAATAATCACCTCTCAATTACTTGTCTTGAACACCAATAGGTTAATTGATCCAAATAGGTTAGATTAAGTGAATCAGGCTCAAGTCATCGAGCTGAATTAGGTCCTTAGATTAATCGATTCTACATATGAGATTTAATCGATTTGATCAATAATAATTATTTAATTTTAAACTTAATTGATCTAACCTTAATCAATACTGAACTCAATTTGATTAATTACTTAATTGAATTAGACCTATTATGTTCAAATCAAAAATCCTAAATACAATCTAATTACATGATCCAATTTTTAATTTTTTTATGACTAAAATTCTCATACACAAATATAAATTTTTAGATTCTAAAATTAAATTTTAGATCTAATTTTTTTGCATGATAGTTAAGTTTTTAATCATAAAACTAATTTTCAGATTTCACATACAAACGTATATCTTATATATGTATGTAAAATTTAGATTTAAACAAAAAATTTAAATCATAACATGATATCATATATCTCATATACAAATCATGAATCATATTAAAAATAATTTTTAGATCTAAATATGCAATCATATATCTCATATATGAATCATAAATCAAATCAAATTAATTTTTAGATTTATGCATGCATCTATATATCACATATATATGAACTAAAAATCGATCTAGAATAAATTTTAGATCTATGCATGCTTTCACATATCGAATATATGAACTAAAAATTAAATTTAAATTAAATTTAAAATTTAAAATAATCATCTATACATCTCATATATCAAGAAAAATTAAATTTTAAATTTTTTTTCAAAATATATATGTCAATTTCATACAAATGAAACACGTGGCTCTGATACCACTATTTGAAATTTTCGTGAAGGGGCATGCATTAATGTTTTAAATTTTTTTTTCTAAATAACATAGTAGAATAGAAGATTAAAATTCATTTTAATTTAAATCATGTATGCATAAAATATAGAATATATGGATTTACTTCATATGCTGAAATTGAACACATACTGAATTTTTACTGAAATTCAATATGTGTTCGAATCACATACCTATTTCATAATTCTTTCTTCAAATCTCGATCTGAAAGAGAGTATGTTCTTTCTTAGCCATGCAAGTATCCAACCTCTATAGGTATCCACTCATGATCAATCTGGAACAGCCTTCTTTGGTATTAATCTTTCTTCTCCAAGAACAATCACCCTGTGAATCTGAACGAAGTCTGGATCGTGATTAACTCTTTGATCCTTTCTTTGATCTTTTTCTTCTCTCCTTCTCTTGCTCTTCTTTTCTTAATTATAAAGCAATCAGGATCTGAAAATCAGCAAGAAAGAGAGGATGCCCAAGCTCCTCTTGGGTGTAAAGACAGAGGATGCCCAACCTTTGGGCATTGGAACTAGAATGGAGAAGAGAGGGAGAGGCATGGGGACTCTAGGGAGGCATGGGAGCTATTGAAAATCTGATGATAAGAGCCTTAGAGAAGGCTCCTTTAAATAGGCAAAAGATTTAAATCCTATTCAAAATCAAATAGCCCCTTAATATAAGTCCTACTTGCATTAGAAATTCTTATTGCCTTAGATATTTAACCCCCTTTAGGAGATCTATTAGGTGCCAACTATTGAAGCCTCTGCATCCACTTTTTTACATGCCACATGGAGCCTAAGGGATACCCCATGTTGGTCCCACACACCCTCTTTAAGGTGGGCATGCCCAACTTGATCAAATCAAGTGACGCCCCATACAAACAATCAAAGAAATTGATTAAAAGTTTGAACCTTTAATTCATATGATCCAAAATCCTAGACACCCAATAATTGAAGCTCAATAAATCTAATTCATTAAGGTTATTAGCAAATAATTAACTCAAATTAATCTTATCAAATAAGTAATTAAAGTATAAAAAAAAAAAATTAGATTCAATCATATGCTAGCAAGATTATCCTGAACTCAATAGGATTTTTCTAAACTCAATTGAGACTTCATAAGTCCAATTGCTTATTTGAGGTCTAATCACTTTATTGTGTGACCCTATAGATTCAATTTTGTCTGGTAGTGAGATATACAATGATCTCTATTATAGTATCATTAAAATTCTTTTCAATAGATCGAAAAAATTCTACTTTAACTCATCAAGAATTGTCGATCCTGAGTAACTCTAGTGTGCTCTCACAATTCATCAGTGACATCTAGGAGTATGTAGTGACGATCTAGTAGAACTGAAAATGAATTTTAAGATGTAGTTCACATATGATTCAGTCCCTCTATTGTGAGTCTCGATTAGATGGTAGGTCATGGATAAATCATCAAATCTCATCATTAGTCATATGATAGATTCGATTAACTCAAATTTAATTATGATCCTCATAAAATTTTTTTTTCATCGATCATATTGCTGTGGCCATAGACTCTCGGACTTAGCCTCTTAAATTTTATAGGACTACTTCTCTCTATCAAAATCAATAGATTCTATCTAGATGTGCATCCTACTCCTACAGTAGATCAACTGTTGCTAACATCCACTACAAGATCTCAACGAGGTCATATTTATGTGTCAGTCAAACTCTAACAATCTTACTACAAGCAATCGTACCATCATAGATCAAAGGATCATTCACATAATTACAATATCGAGATGGTCACTGATGATTGATTAGAAATCCAAGTGATCTCTCGATGGATCATGCTCAGTACTAGTTATTTTCTAACAAATACCCCACTCATCACTCAGTATCTCTATACTGTAGATCAGAGACTCATCTATCTCGAAAGAAGTGATTTGTGTATTGGTCTATTCAGATCGATCATCATCCTCATGATGATACTATGATCGAGAGTGTTGGGTATAAAACACCCCCCAGCCGAAGTTCGTGTCAGGAGCGACCCTCTAGGGATTCTACCGACGTCCGACCTTCGGCGACATATTTTCGAACCTCCCTGGTGGCCGAGCCTCCGCAACGTTCCCAAGTTCTGTCGATGGATAAACCCCTACCAGTGTCAACCGGATTCTCCACGATGGACGGACTCCATCCAAGTTTCTACAGTGGTCGACCACCTTCTAGATTCGTCCGGGCTCCTACGGGAGTCGGACTTCTTCTCCGAGCTCCAACTGCAGGTAGCCTTCGTTCGGGCTCCTACGGGAGCCGGACCTCTTCCCCGAGCTCCAACTGCAGGTAGACTCCGTCCAAGCTCCTACGGGAGTCGGCCTTCTTCTCCGAGCTCCAACTGCAGGTAGCCTTCATCCGAGTTCCTACGGGAGCCGGACCTCTTCCCCGAGCTCCAACTGCAGGTAGACTTTGTCCGGACTCCTACAGGAGTCGGACTTCTTCTCCGAGCTCCAACTGCAGGTAGCCTTCATCCGAGTTCCTACGGGAGCCAGACTTCTTCCCCGAGCTCCAACTGCAGGTAGCCTTCGTCCGAGCTCCTACGGGAGACGGACCTCTTCCCCGAGCTCCAACTGCAGGTAGACTCTGTCCGGGCTCCTACGGGAGTCGGACTTCTTCTTCGAGCTCCAACTGCAGGTAGCCTTCATCCGAGTTCCTACGGGAGTCGGACTTCTTCCCTGAACTCCGGCTGCATGTAGTCTTCATCCGGACTCCTACGGGAGCCGGACTTCTTCCCCCAACCCCAGCTGCAGGTAGTCTTCATCCGGGCTCCTACGGGAGCCGGACTTCCACTCTGAACTCCTGTTACAGGTAGACCTCATCCAAACTCCTACAAAGGCCGGACTCCGAACTTCTACCGCAAGCGATCTACTCTGAGCTTCTGCTACAAGCGATCTACTTCAAATTTCTACTACGAGCGGTCCGCACCGGATTTTCACTGTAAGCCTTCACCTGAGCTCCCATTATGGATGAATTTCTTTCGGATTTCCATTGCAGGCAGGCTTCGGCCGAGTTTCCTCGACAAATGGTCCCCATCCAGGCTTCTACGGAGATCGGACTCCGACTGAACTCCTGTAGCGGATAGATTTCGGATGAACTCCTACGGCACACGGACTCCAGCAGCTGGACCCCTCCAGTGGATGAACCTCTCCAGCACCATCTGACATCCGTTGCCGGTCGACCCTTTGCCGAATTCTGCATGAAACCGAACTTCATCTACGGAAAGCCTCTGGCCGAGCTCCTACAACAAATGGCCCTCGCCTGCAGTATTAATGCCCAAGGCACCCAATGGTAGAAGGCTCGCCAGCAACATCCGAGCTCCTCTCAGATGGATAGCTGCCTCTCCCCGCCAGACACCTCAACCGGGCTTCGGCCGACAGGCCTGGACTTCCTGGCAGGCCATAGTAATGGCCACGACTCTGCTCCACTCCCTGCGATGGATTCTGCACGGCTTCACCACTCCCTGGCAGGCCATAGTAATGGCCACGACTCTGCTCCACTTCCTGCGACGGATACCACGTGGCTCCACCACTCCCTGGCAGGCCACAGTAATGGCCATGACTCTGCTCCACTTTCTGCGACGGATACTGCATTGCTCCTCCACTCTCTGACAAGTCGCAACAACGGACGTTGCTCCACTCCCCGCAACAGGCTCCACGTGGCAGGCCACAGTGATGGCCACGATTCCACTCCACTACTCTTCATAACAAACTCCTCTTGGTCCTGAATGGCCCACTGCCAGACGGTTATAAATGTCACTATCAGTCTGTTGCACCCTCCGTCTATAAAAAGGGGACCCCAGATACATTATTCTCTAAGCTCTAATCTCTATCCCAAAACTCTGCTAAAATTTTCGTTCGAGCACTCCATTCTTGTTGAGGTAGAGAACTGACTTGAGCATCGGAGGGTCTTGCTGGAGCACCCCCAACTCCGGTTTAGACTTTCTTTGCAGGTCCCGACAGCGACCACGACTCCCTCGACTCCAGCTTCTCCGATGCCGACGGATTTTTGAACCAATAAGATTGGCGCTAGAAGGAGGGTGCGTGTCTTTGCAGTATCCTTGTTCTTAAAAGAGCACTCAACGAGACCGCCTCCGGTCATCTTCCCCGACGTCTTCTTCTCCTCCCTCTACCAGATCTTTGCCCGATGCCTCCCCGCAAAGCATTCACTCGATGATCCATGGCCTCCGCGGCCAGATCTCAGGCTCTGGCCTCACCTCCAGTTTTTCAGACCCCTCCTCCTCCTCCGACGATGGTGGTTGGCAGAAGCAGTTCGACCTACTGGTTCAGCAGGTCAGAGGCCTCACTGAAGCGGTACAGGCCATGCAGCAGCAGCAACAGCCGCAAGCATCAGTGCGACTGGAGAGAACATCGTTAGAACTCCAAAATCTGGTGGTAGGATGGGCCACCTGGGCCAGTCGCCCCGTCTTTCCTGGAAAGACGAATCCGAGGGTGGAGAGCCCTCCGTCAGATCACTATTCTACTCCTGGAAGATCTCTACCTCCATTCTGCCAGAAAATCCTCGAGACTCGCAGTCGAGAGGATTTTTTGGATCGAAGGCTCCAGGAGATGAACCATCGGATCGAAGAACTCCGCCATGCTCCCCCCGTTTATGGTGAGGATATTTGTACTGACCCTCCCTTCTCTCAAATGATCATGTAGGAACCGATCCCGCCAAACTTCAAGCTCCCTCAATTTGAAAGCTACGATGGGACTTCAGACCCAGTTGACCACTTGGAGGCCTTCCGGACAATGATGCTACACCATGGCATGCCAGATGCCATCCTGTGCCGAGCTTTCCCATCCATCTTGAAGGGAGCGACAAGAAACTAGTACTCGGTGCTGAAGCTGGGTACCATCTTTTCCTTTGATCAGATAAGCCACCAGTTTGCGGCTCATTTTGTTAGCAGCCGGCGTCCCCGGAGGGGTTCAGAGTCCCTTATCAACATCAAGCAGAGGGAGGAGGAGTCCATTTAGGCTTACGTCAACCGTTTCAATGTCGCTGCATTGGAGGTCCGGAACTTGGACCAATTGGTCGCGATGGTCGCTCTGAAAGGCGGCCTTCAAAAGAATGACCTTCTATTCTCCCTGGAGAAGAAATATCCCAGAGATTTTGCTGATTTACTGGCTTGTGCCGAAGGGTATGCCCGAGCAGAAGAAGCCTTCAAGATGAAGGATGAGGAGACCGCGAGAGAGCGGCAGGCGGGAGACTCGAGTAAGCCCGCAATTGAAAAAGGGTTGAGAGAAGCTCGGCCACATTCTCGAACTCCTCCCGGGCACAAGTGTGCCCAGACTCCTCCTCGAGCATGCAGGCAGAGAAGCCCGGAGTGCAGGGTTCGGTGGGGCTCTCCCCCAGGAAGATTCCACAGCTACGCCCCCCTCAACGCATCGAAAACCCAAGTGCTGATGGAAGTCAGAGAGCAGCTCCCAAGGCCAGAAAGGATGCGCACACATCCCAGGAAGTGCAATCCTAACAAGTTCTGCCTCTACCATCGTGACCACGGCCACGACACAGAGGAATGCATTCAACTCCGAGATGAGATTGAAGAGCTTATCAGATGAGGTCGGCTCGACAGATTCATTCGACGCCGACCTGAGGGTAGAGAGGATCGGCCAAGGGCCCTGCCACAACCTGAGCCACCGAGGAGGGAAGAGCAGTCCGGAGATCGACCATCAATTGAGATCATCAACTCCATCTCTGGAGGATCTTGACGGGGAGCAGACCTTCTACAGTCCTGTGATTTGAAAAACCTGTAAATGTATTGCAAACGACTTCGCTTTGAATCAAGATTCCTTTCAGATTTGCACATCTTCCCATTCTGGCTTGGACTTGTAATGACAGGGGATAATCCCTTCAGACAACGAAAACAACACCTAATATGGGCAAAGTCGAAAGTCCGGTTATTTTAAGATCGGACAGGGGGAGAGGCCCTACAACACCCCTATGTGCCCCCATAGCCATGTTAGGGACAGGAGGAGAACCTCGCCCTAACATGAGCAAGGCCGAAGGCCCGATTATTTTTAGACCGGATGGGGGGAGAGGTCCTACAACACCCTTATGTGCCCCCACAGTCCTGTTAGGGACAGGAGGAGAACCTCGTCCTAACATGAGCAAGGTCGAAGGCCCGGTTATTTTTAGACCAGATGGGGGGAGAGGCCCTACAGCGCCCATATGCGCCCCTACAGCAATGTTAGGGACAGGAGGAGAACCTCGCCCTAACATGAGCAAGGTCGAAGGCCCGATTATTTTTAGATCGGATGGAGGGAGAGGTCCTACAGCGCCCATATGCTCCCCCACAGTCATGTTAGGGATAGGAGGAGAATCTCGCCCTAACATGAGCAAGGTCGAAGGCCCGATTATTTTTAGATCGGATGGAGGGAGAGGCCCTACAGCGCCCATATGCGCCCCCACAGCCTTGTTAGGGACAGGAGGAGAACCTCGCCCTAACATGAGCAAAGTTGAAGGCCCGGTTACTCTGAGATCGGATGGGGGGAGAGGCTCTGCAACGCCCATATGTGCCCCCACAGCCCTGTTAGGAGCAGAGGAAGAACCTCATTCTAATCTGAGCTGAAATCGACTGTATAAGAAATAGAGGAAGAACATCGTCCTGACACCAACTAAGGTCCGATCATTCAAGACCAGATAAGAAAAAGAGAACCTTCTCAGTGGCCCCTCCGCGCTTCCGCGACCCCACTAAGAGCAGAGGAAAAACCCTCACTCGAGAAAACAAAAAGAAAAAAAGGGAGGAGGGTTAAAAAGGAAAGCGATGAACTGCATCAGCGACGAATAGAAAATAAATTACATCAAAGATACAGAAAATCTCGTCTCAATGAGGATTGGGGTTCTTATCAAAATCTCCGGTCTCCAAGAGAGCTCTCAACACAGGCCAAGGATAAGACGGCTTCCTCAGGACGACGAGAAGCTCAGAACTATGAGCTCGAACTCTGAAAGGAGGCATCAAACCCGAGTGGCCCCGGATCAATCTACGGCCATAAATAAAAGGATAGGTCAATGCGGCGGCAATCGGGTACCTCCGAATGGCATCGATATTGAGCAAGGCAAAAGTCGAAAGGAGCTCGGCAAACGATAATTCAACACGTGAGTAAAAGAGGGAACGAAAAATTCCCTTCTCATGTCATTAATTAAGTATACATTACAGAGCCCTAGAGGCTGAAGAAGAAAGATGACAAGAAAAGTAAGCCGATGCGGCGACGACTTAATACAAAGATGAACAAGGAACCTCCGACCAACATCGACATCGAACGGGACAAAAAATGAAAGAAGTCCGGCGGACGACAATTCAACACGATGCGTGGGCAAGGTAACAAAGATCTTCTTTTCATTTCGCTAGCAAAACATGCGTTACAGAGCCCAGAAGGCCAAAAAAAAAAACAAACAAAAACAAACAAACAGCAAAAGAAGACACATAGAGGGACGAAAGGCAAAAAGAGTCCTAAGGGGGCCCGACTTCTTTCGACTTCGAACTTACGGCTTCGACCCTCATCAAGGAGTGCCTTAAGCTCTCGACTTCTCCTTCCAATTTTTTCTCCATCATTAGCATCTCCACATACCTCCGATGAGACCGTTGGCTTTCGTTCTCCACCTCTCGGAGCCTCTTTCTCAGGACCTCAGATTCCACCTCCACGTCCTTGACTGCTTGCTGCTCGTATACCAGCTGGATCTTCAACTACTGCAACTCGGCCTTCCCCTCCTCAAGGATGACAGATAGCTCTTCTATGGTTCCTCTTAGGGATTGGAGTTCGTCGGGATCTTGAATAGGAGCAAACTGAGCTCCTTCAGCTAACTGCCTTTGAAGGCGGGCAACCTCGTCGGTCACCATCCTGAGCTTCCCCCTGTAGTCATCCACCTGCTTGCACCAGCCGGCCCGATACGCATTATAGTTCGCCTCGACATCCTGAAGCTGTTGCTGAAGGTCGGAGAACTTCTTCGACCATTCTTGGTCGCAGTCGGCCTGAGTCAAAAGCCAGGACGAGCTTCCTTCCAACTGGTTGATCTTCTCCTGTGCAGCCGATAGCTCCGCTCTGAGAGAGCTGATCTTGGAAGCTTGAGCCCAAGATCGATCGCTGGCGTGCTTCTTGTGTTTCTCGAGCTCCTTCTCGAAGTTCGCCTTCCTCCGGCTATACTCCATGATCCCCTTCACGTGGAGGTTCCGAAAGTAGGTGGCCTCCGTAGTGGTCTCAGAGTGGCTCTCCCTCAAGCCACGAAGTTCGTTCTCCATCTCCTTCGACCTCTTTGTTAAATGACAAACTCTCTTCCTCAGATGTTGGATCGTGGACTTCAGTGGAACTCCCTGTGGCAAGGGAAGCGCTTCGGCAGGATGCTGCCATCGGAGGATAAAAGCGTCAAGGCGCGACTCATTGCAGAAAGAAAAAAAGAAAAGAGTAGAGAAACCCCCCATAAGAAGAAATCCAATTTTATTGATTGAATATTTCTTAAAGACAAAAGGGAAAAGAAAAATTGTAGTAAAAAAAAATACAAAGTCAGAGGTCTCAGACCTCCGAAGTAGGAGTTGGGGAGCTCGGTGTTCTTGGAAGGGGAGCTGCGGTGGCAGCGGCAGTGGGAGAGGGCCCGGCTTCATCTTCAGATGCCTCATCCAAGAAGCTGAGGTCGAGCTCGAAAAATTTCTTGACCATCTTCTCCTGACAGAGCTCGAACCCTTTGATGAATGCATCTTGGCCGAACTTGACGTTCAGATCCCTCATCTCCGCAGAGGCCTTGAACTCCTCTACCACTAGGACCCTGGCCTTCGAGATCAGAACCGGAATCTGCTCCATCAAATTGGCTACCTCGGCCTCCGCCTTCCTCACCATCTCCTCCGAGGCCTACTTTTCTTTCTCAAGGGCCTCTCGGAGGTTGGCTACCTCGGCAGCCTTTTTCTTGAGGCGGGCAGCTTCGGCCCGACGGCCCTCCTCCACCTGGATAGCGTCCCTCCTCGCCCGGTTCATCGCCTCGATGTTAGCAAGGAGCTGGTATCCGATCTGCAAGGGCAGCCAAGAGGTCAGAATGAAAGTTGAGGAATTAATTAAACAAAGGAGTGAGGAGAAGGAGGAAAGTGAACCTGTTTACCTCGAGAAAGGACCCTAGAGAGTTCCAAACCCACTGTTCGGGATCAGCGCGAATGATCCTCTGGACGACTTCGGGCAGGACGCAGCCATCGACCAGTCACTTTATCAGGTCCCTGTCATTAAAGGGATTCTCCACCGGCTCTTCTTCGAAACTGTGAGACTCTTCGATGGTGGCTCAGCGGCCACTCACCCTGTGGGCCACCGTCTTTCTTCTCCTCCCCCTCTCAACCCCTGGCACCTCCTCGAAGCGGGCCCCCGAAGCAGGAACCCCAGCGGGAGAACTCCTTGAAGAGGCCCGGGGAGCCAGAGGTTTGGCGTCTGAAGGAACGTCGACTGCGAGAGCCACCTGGACAAGCATGGCCGAGCTCGTTTCCTCCGTTCTGGCCTTCTTTGCCGACCCAGAGGCCACAGCGTCTTTCCTTTTGTGGACCTTGAGGCCCCTGACAAGCATCCGTGCTGCTTTGGCGTCCATTCCTGAAAAAAAAAAAAGAAGAAAAAGAAGAGAGAGAAAAAAAAGATCAGCAATGGGATGAAAAAAGAAGAGGTGGCATGCAACAAAAAAAAAAGAAAAAGAAAAAGAGAAAAGAAGAAGAAGGAAAAGATGGAATACTCGTAGGATCCAGGGGACTCAAGCCGATGTTGAACAGAAACTGCTCCTTCAGAAGGTTGGGAAGGGAAGGAGTCGGATAGCTAAGAAGCTTCCGGGTGGCCTGAAGGTCGTCTTCCCCCAAGCTAGGAGCCCGACGGACAGAGTCCCTCAGGGAGCCCCAAGGGGGCAATCCCAGCTTTAAGGTCAGACACTGGACGTAGAGGTACTTCCCCTTTCAGTTATGGATAGAAGAGGGAGAACCTTTCAGCAACCCCTTCTTGTCGAACTGGGGGGAGAAGTACCACCAGTCCTTTGCCGAGAGGTAGCACTTGAAGGTGTAAAAATATCTAAACAAAGAAAGAGATGGCTGAACTTCGACTACGTGGCAAAGGGAGTGGAACCCTATCAAAAACCTAAAGGAATTCGACGCGACTGAAGCTAAAGAAATATCCAAAAAATGAAAAAGAGCAACAACGAAGGGCAGAAGCGGAAGCCGGAGCCCAGCACGGAAGGCCTCCTGGTACAGGCAGAAGCGGCCAGGTGGGGGGGTGCTAGCCCGATCGGCAGGATCGAAAAGCTTCAGATCATACTCTAGAGGAACTCCATACTGAACCTTTATCAGTAAAAATTCATCCGAAGTCAGAGAACAGGGAATGGCGCCCGACGCAAAAATCAGACGAGGCCCAGCCCTAGATGTGGGTTCGTCTACAATATGAGGGTTCTGAGGGACTGAGGCAGACGAGCTCCTGAAATTGGTAAAGGTGGAG
Organism: Elaeis guineensis; assembly: GCF_000442705.2. Lineage (NCBI taxonomy): Eukaryota > Viridiplantae > Streptophyta > Magnoliopsida > Arecales > Arecaceae > Elaeis > Elaeis guineensis. The sequence goes on along the minus strand of NC_025998.2, from coordinate 117,846,551 downwards.
GTGCCAGAAGATATTTCAAGCAAGAACCCTAAAAATTCCGAAGAAATCAGGTGAAATAAGAGCCGAAAGGCTCGTGGGGGATCTAACAAGAGGAATGTGATAGAAGGAGAATGGGGGAGAAGGGGCACCTAGATGGCAAGAGAAGGAACGAAAGTTTTGAGACTAACCTAAGTCGCTCCAAAGGATGCAGAGGCGCAAGGATAGGGATGACTTGAAGAACACCTAGGGCCAAAGCAGACACCAAGGAAGGTCAGAGCTCTCGGAGAGAAGGCAGCCACCAACAGGACTCTCAGGCAGAATGAAACTCCTGATGGCAGAAAGGCGAGTTTAAATAGACCCTGGGATCCGGTGCTATAACGATCGCGGATCTCCTCAGGCCGACCCATGCTCGCCACGTGTTCCACTCACCACAGCAGGCGGCTAAAAGCGGCTGACAGCTGACAAAGATATTACTGTGCCATACCTGGGACGACGCTCCAGTGAGAATTTCGAAAGGTCTCTTCGGATCGCCCCAATTTGAAAAGACTCCAGCACGCGCGCATTAAATGCCAGAATTTTCGAGGGCGGTCGTGCGCGGGATTCAAGGGAGCAACTTCGGCTGTGAAAATTTTTCTATACTTCCTTCATTCGAAACTCGAACTCGAAAGTAGGGGGACTGGTGTTGGGTATAAAACACCCCCAGCCGAAGTTCGTGTCAGGAGCGACCCTCCAGGGATTCTACCGACGTCCGACCTTCGGTGATATGTTTTCGAACCTCCCTGGTGGCCGAGCCTCCGCAACGTTTCCAAGTTCTGTCGACGGATAAACCCCTACCAGTGTCAACCGGATTCTCCACGATGAACGGACTCCATCCAAGTTTCTACAGTGGTCGACCACCTTCTAGACTTCATCCGGGCTCCTACGGGAGCCGAACTTCTTCTCCGAGCTCCAACTGCAGGTAGCCTTCGTCCGGGCTCCTACGGGAGCCGGACCTCTTCCCCGAGCTCCAACTGCAGGTAGACTCCATCCGGGCTCCTACGGGAGTCGGACTTCTTCTCCGAGCTCCAACTGCAGGTAGCCTTCATCCGAGTTCCTATGGGAGCCGGACCTCTTCCCCGAGCTCCAACTACAGGTAGACTCTGTCCGAGCTCCTACAGGAGTCGGACTTCTTCTCTGAGCTCCAACTGCAGGTAGCCTTCATCCGAGTTCCTACGGGAGCCAGACTTCTTCCCCGAGCTCCAACTGCAGGTAGCCTTCGTCCGGGCTCCTACGGGAGCCGGACCTCTTCCCCGAGCTCCAACTGCAGGTAGACTCCGTCCGGGCTCCTACGGGAGTTGGACTTCTTCTCCGAGCTCCAACTGCAGGTAGCCTTCATTCGAGTTCCTACGAGAGTCGAACTTCTTCCCTGAACTCTGACTGCAGGTAGTCTTCATCCGGACTCCTACGGGAGCCGGACTTCTTCCTCGAACCCCGGCTGCAGGTAGTCTTCATCCGAGCTCCTACGGGAGCCGGACTTCCGTCCTGAACTCCTGTTGCAGATAGATCTCATCCGAACTCCTACAAAGGCCGGACTCCGAACTTCTACCGCAAGCGATCTACTCCGAGCTTCTGCTACAAGCGATCTACTTCAAATTTCTACTACGAGTGGTCCGCGTCGGATTTTCACTGTAAGCCTTCTCCCGAGCTCCCATTGTGGATGAATTCCTTCCGAATTTCTATTACAGGCAGGCTTCGATCGAGTTTCCTCGACAAATGGTCCCCATCCGAGCTTCTACGGAGATCGAACTCCGATCGAACTTCTGTAGCGAATAGATTCTAGACGAACTCCTATGGCACACGGACTCAAGCAGCTGGACCCCTCCAGTGGATGAACCTCTCCAGCATCATCCGACATCCACTGCCGGTCGACCCTTTGCCAAATTCTGTGTGAAACCAAACTTCATCTACGGAAAGCCTCTGGCCGAGCTCCTGCAGCAAATGGCCCTCGCCTGCAGTATTAATGCCCAAGGCACCCAACGGTAGAAGGCTCGCCAGCAACATCCGAGCTCCTCTCAGATGGATAGCTGCCTCTCCCCACCAGACACCTCAACCGAGCTTCGGCCAACAGGCCTGGACTCCCTGGCAGGCCATAGTTATGGCCACGACTCTGCTCCACTCCCTGCAATGGATTCCGTACGGCTTCACCACTCCCTGGTAGGCCATAGTAATGGCCACGACTCTGCTCCACTTCCTACGACGGATACCGTGCGGCTCCACCACTCCCTTACAGTCCACAATAATGGCCACGACTCTGCTCCACTTTCTGCGACGGATATCGTGCGGCTCCTCCACTCTCTGACAAGTTGCGACAACGGACGCCGCTCCACTCCCTGCAACAGGCTCCATGTGGCAGGCCACGGTGATGGCCACGATTCCACTCCACTACTCTTCATAACAAACTCCTCCTGGCCCCGAACGGCCCACTGCCAAACGGTTACAAACGTCGCTATCAGTCTGTTGCACCCTCCGCCTATAAAAAGGAGACCCCAGATGTGTTATTCTCTAAGCTCTAATCTCTATCTCAAAACTCTGCTAAAATTTTCATTCGAGCACTCCATTCTTGTTGAGGTAGAGAACTGATTTGAGTGTCGGAGGGTCTTGCTGAAGCACCCCCAACTCCGGTTTAGACTTCCTTTGTAGGTCCCGACGGCGACCACGACTCCCTCGACTTCAGCTTCTCCGACGTCGGCATATTTTTGCACCAACAGAGAGTATTTAAAAATTAATTATATATGCCTCTAATTCTCAATACTTTAGGAATATGTATCGAAGTATTAATTCTATAGACAATTCAAAGATACATCACTCTTGAATAAAAATTAAACTTGCCCATTTATTGATCAAATCAATGTATTAAGTATAAAATTATATCCTAGCTTATTATAATGTGTCAGTCAGATTGACTTCTAGGACATACATCTAACATATGATGAACAAAATATTTAGATCTTATTTGGATCAGTAATGGTGGTGTTTATAGATGATATTCTGATATATTTTAAGAGTTAGAAAGAATATGAAAAGTATTTGAGGATAGTATTGCAAATACTAAGAAAGTAAAGATTGTATACAAAACTGAAGAAGTGTTAGCTCTGGCTTGAGAGCATCTTTTTTCTTAGGCATATAATCTCTAAAGAAGGTATATCTGAGGATCAGATGAAGGTAGAGGCAATTATAGACTGGAGTCGACCTACTAGTGTGACGGAGGTCTGTAGCTTCTTTGGACTAGCTAGATATTACAGAAGATTTTTGGAGGGATTCTCTCGTATAGTAGTGCCTCTAATCTAACTGACTCATAAAGGAACCAAATTTGATTGAAAAGAAGAACATAAGAGGAGCTTTCAGGAGCTGAAGAGGTGTTTGATATTGGCTCCTATCCGTATTTTATTATCTAGAAGTAGAGATTTTATTATTTATAGTGATGCCTCTAGAAAGGGGTTAGGATATATTCTTATCTAGAATGGGAAGGTAATAGCATATGCCTTCAGATAGCTTAAGCTTAATAAGCAGAATTATCCTACCAATGATTTGGAGTTGGCTACAGTAGTTTTTGCCCTTAAAATTTGGAGACATTACTTATATCGAGTATCTTGTGATATTTTTACAAATCATATGAGTCTCGAGTATATATTTATATAAAAGGAGCTAAATTTGAGGTAGAGTAGATGGTTAGAATTGATTAAAAATTATAACTTGATACTTAATTACCATCCGAAGAAAGCGAATATAGTGGCAGATGCTTTAAGCAGGAAGTCTATGGGTGGTATAGCAGCTTTAATCACTATGTAGAAGTATATTCTTCAGGAATTAGAAAAGTTGGAGATCAAGGTATAGTGCACAATTAAAAAAAGTTTTTCTCATTGCTCTTAGTGTACAACCAACCTTGATTGATAGAATCAAAGTATCCCAAGTAGATGATCTAGAATTATAAAAGATTAGAGAAAAGGTACAATCCAGTATGGCATCTGAGTTTAGAATTTATGATGATAGATCCTTGAGCTTTGGCAATAGATTTTGTGTTCCAAAAGATGCAGAGCTGAAAAGAGAACAGATATTGGAGGCTCACAACTCTGTCTACACCATGCATCCTGGGAGTATGAAGATGTACAGGGATCTTAGAGAAAATTTCTAGCAGAGTGGTATGAAAGGGGAAATAACTCAGTTTGTTGCTCAATGCTTGACTTATCAATAGATGAAAGTTGAGTATCAGAGGCCATCAAGACCACTGTAACCTCTTACTATTTCAATATGGAAGTGGATGCATATAATAATGGATTTTATTTCTAGGCTACCACAGACTCTTAGAGGATATGATGCTATCTAGATGATTATGGATCGATTGACCAAATCGATATATTTGTTGCCTATCAAAGTTGATTTTTCTTTGAAAAGGCTTGTCAAGTTGTATATAGATGAAATTATAAGACTTCACGGTATCCTGGCATCTATTGTATCTGATAGAGACAAGATTTGTCGCACAGTTTTGAAGAAAATTGCATGAAGCCATAAAGTCTAAGTTGGAGTTCAGTACAGCCTTCCACCCTTAGACAGATGGTCAATCAAAAAGAATAATTCAAATCCTGGATGATAGTTTGTTAGAAGATTTTGTGCAGGGGCAAAATGGTAATTTTAAAACTTTTTCAAAATTATTATTTTACAGTGGAATTATTAATTAATCTCATTAATTAATACTAATTAACCCTACACTAGGATCTAAATATGATACAACAGCATGCATTTAAATTTGAAATTCAAATTTGAATCAGTAAACCTTTTACAGTGCTGTGTTCAGAACACATCACCTTTTGCGGGTAGTCGATCACCACAATCTGATCACCGTCGGGAGGCTCTAATCGTCACGTCGCAGCCACACAAATGTCTGATCTCTACAGATCGTCCACATGAAGCTCCTGTCTGATCAGCTCCTCACGAATGCTAGTTCGTGATTTCACCCTTTTGATGGCAGATGTTGATCGAACTCCTTCGATCGATGTGTGCCGACTTCTCGGATGCTCCAGATCATTTGTACAGTTGCTTGAGAGGCTGATGGATCTCTTCCTGAAATTTGGTGGACTCACAACACTCGTGGCACACCAATCTCACTTCCCGAACCCTAGGTAGAAACCCAAGGGTACACACCAAAAACCCTGCGCCCAATTTTCTCTCTTTTCTTTCTTTTTCTCTCGGAAGGTTTTGGACCTTCACCTCATACACAAGCCTTCCTCATGCCCCACTTTCTTTCTCTTAATTTTTCTGCACACGCCCCACCTTTCTGCCATTTTTAAAACAACGTCGAACGTGTCTTATCCGCGTGAGAGGATAAAGACAAGTGGTTACACATTTGAATTCAAATCAAATTTGAATTCAAATGAAAACCAACTTATCCCTATCCTTTTGAGCGTGAGAAGAGAAGGGGCGTGGCTCTTTGTGTGTAGAAAATATTTCATGAGAAACCTTTTCTCGTGTAAGTAATGTGGCGCACAAAATGGATAAGGATGAAGGGGCAAGTGATAAGTTATCCATTCAAATTCAAACATGCTTTGAATTTGAATGGCTAACTAATTATTTTATCCATCCATATGGTGCACAAATGAGGATGTGGGGAAGGGTTTTGCGTGAGAAAAATTTCACGAGAAGTTTTTTCTCATGAATTCAAATGGGTGCAAGGAAGTTGGGTGTTGCAGGGAATTTAAAACAAGGTGGTTTGATTCAAATTGAACCAACCTAGTTTAAAATAGGTTAAGCACAATTAGACCAGATTAAACCCAACATAATTAAGCTTAATTAGGCTCAATAAAATTCTAATTAAATCAGGAATTAACTAAGCCTAACCCCTGATCAAATCAGGGACTAAACCACCTTAGCGATTAGGTCAACATTTAACCTAATCGGGTCAATCCAAATTGAATCCAATTCAATTGGACTTGATCCAAAAATAATTACTCAATCAAATTGAGTTAATTAGTGATCAAATCACTAATTAAACTTCTCATAAATATTGAATCCAAATTCGATGGGCAATCAGGCATCAGAGACCATCGATATGAAACCCTGATCAAAGAATTCAAATTTCAAATTCAAAATTTGAAATTTAAAATTTTGACCCCGGTACCCAAAATATGTGGAACTCATGATCAGAGAATCCTAATTCTCAATCATAGAGTCCCAGACAGATAAGACTCATAATCAGCCATCAGATCAGAAAGGAACCTCTAATGTGTGTGATCCCGCAGGTTCGACCTAAGCCGGTAGCACAGGAACCAATTCCTGTACTAATCGAAGTGACCATCTAGCAATGGTACCCGACGATCGGATAGATCGAATAATCACAATCATAATATTCAGAACCTACGTGAATATGGTTACTGTATAATTCATCCCTTTTGACCCCTGTGTTTAGGACGACTCAGGGTTAAACTATCAACTCTGATGAGATCATCCGAATCGTGCTCAACTCAATTAGTCCTGTGACTCCTCACTAGGACTATCCTGGCCAAGGTTTTGCTAAATTGAAACACGACTGTACACAGCTCCTAAACTGGAGTGGTCAATCCCATCTTGACACACGCACCGACAAGTCAAGTACTTGACTACACCCAGCAGCCTTCCGTCACTGAATTAAAAATTCAGGTAGTCCAGTGCCTAAGTGCAGTGAGTTGCTTGCAAGTCACCGTGGCGGTCTCAGGTCGGAGGGACATTTATACCCATATCCCATCGGAGCAAATCTTGACAGCAGAAATAGCTCCGGAGTTGGTCACGTTCAGTGCAGATGTACCATTACATCTCACCTGTATGCCATACCAGTGTCTCCACGCTCTTTAGTTATGAGGACAACCAACCCATATGGCACACAACGACCTATGCTCGATAAACATTATCGTCCTTGGTAACAACGTATCATTTGGTCGCGAACATGTTTAAGGACTAAGCAACAAATCCTCCTTTGTCGAGTCTAAATAGTCCTAAGGACTTTACCACAACACAGGAGTTCATTAGAAGATGAAACATTTGTGATGAAAGAATACCAAAATAACTTTTATTTATTTATAATTATGTACTAATACAAAAGGAGCACAACCGTCAACAGGCTGACGATTGGTTTTGGAACACTATTCCCAACAATCTCCCACTTGGCCTAAAGCCTATCGGTGCAGTATCTAATACCCATCTTCGACTTGTAGTCGTTGAACTCCTTCACCGTAATGGCTTTAGTGAATGGGTCGGCCAGGTTCTCCTTCCCGTCGATCTTCTGAAGGTCGACGTCACCTCGATCCACGATCTTTCGGATGAGATGGTAGCGGTGCAGAATATGCTTCGTCCGCTGGTGTGCCTTTGGTTCCTTCGCCTGAGCAATGGCTCCAGAGCTGTCGCAGTAGAGCAGAACTGGACCAAGAAGGGAGGGTGCTACTCCGAGCTCGGTGATGAATTTTCTCAGCCACACCGCTTCTTTGGCAGCATCTGATGCAGCAATATACTCCGCCTCGTATACTGAATCAGCCATAGTGTGCTGCTTGGAACTCTTCCAGCAGACAGCCCCACCATTAAGGGTAAAAATAAATCCTGACACACTCTTGCTATCATCGCGATCAGACTAAAAACTAGAGTCTGTAAACCCTATAAGTCTCAAGTCCGATTCACCATATATAAGCCACTGGTCCTTAGTATTTCTTAAATACTTCAGGATGGTTTTAACAACCTTCCAGTGATTCTCTCTTGGATCAGATTGGTATCTACTCACTATCCCTAGTGAGTATGCCACATCTGATCGTGTACATGTCATGGCGTACATGATAGATCCCACTGCCGAAGCATATGAAATCCTACCCATACGCTCTCTCTCTTGAGGTATTGTCGGACAATCCCTCTTCGAGAGAGAAATTCCATGGCCTATCGGTAGATAGCCTTTCTTGGAATTTTTCATGCTGAACCTTTTCAGCATAGTATCAATGTACGTGGACTGGGATAAGCCAAGCAACTTTTTGGATCCATCCCTATAGATCCTCATCCCAAGGATGTAGGAAGCTTCTCCCAGAACCTTCATGGAGAACTGTGACGATAGCCAAATCTTTATTCCCTGTAATGCAGGGACATCATTCCCGATTAAGAGAATGTCATCCACATACAATACAAGAAATACTACTACTGGACCATTAGCCCACTTATAAATGCAGGGCTCTTCTCCGTTCTTAACGAAGCCATACGTTTTGATCGTCCTATCAAAACGTATGTTCCAACTTCGAGATGCCTGCTTAAGTCCATAAATGGCCTCTGTAGCTTGCACACCTTAGACTCATCTGTGGATGTGAACCCTTCAGGTTGTATCATATACACCTCTTCGTCCAGCTCTCCGTTTAGGAAAGCTGTCTTCACATCCATCTGTCAGATTTCATAGTCCAGATGGGCAGCTATCGCAAGCATAATCCGAATGAATTTGAGCATTGCCACGGGAGAAAATGTCTCGTCATAGTCTATACCATAACGTTGACGATATCCCTTGGCAACCAGACGGGCTTTATAGGTCTCCACCTTTCCGTCTGCGCCCCTCTTCCTTTTGAAGACCCACTTACACCCTGTGGGTTTTACTCCTTCGGGTAGGTCAACCAATGTCCATACATCGTTGACCTTCATGGACTCCATTTCAGATTTCATGGCCTCTAGCCATTTTTCAGAGTCAGGTCTCTGCATTGCATCCATGTAGGTGATCGGATCCTCATCATTTTCATCAAGTTCGACAGGATCACCATCCCGGATCAAGAAACTATAGTATCTGTCTGGTTGATGTGGTACTCTACCAGACCGCTTTAAGGGTGCATAATCAATGGGCTCCGGATCTGATCTAATCAAATCTGGTTCAGGTTCAGTAACATGTGTCGGTTTTTCCACCTGTCGAACTTCATCAAGTTCGACCTTAGAGGCAACAGTTTTTTCACTAAGGAACTCTTTTTCTAAAAAAATTGCCTTAAGGCTGACAAACACCTTTTGCTCATCAGCAAGGTAGAAATAATACCCTTTGGTCTCTTTTGGGTACCCTATAAAATTACACTTGTCAGACCTAGGTCCAAGCTTGTCTGTAATTAAACGTTTAACATAAGCCGAACACCCCCAAACCCTAAGGTGCGAGAGTACTGGCTTACGTCCTATCCATATCTCATATGGCATTTTGGCTACAGACTTACTCGAAACTCTATTTAGAAGGTAACAAGTCGATTCGAGCGCATATCCCTAGAGGAAGATCGACAGACCAGCAAACTCCATCATGGATCGAACCATGTCTAACAGGATCCGATTCCTCCTTTCAGACACACCATTATGCTGTGGTGTTCCAAGAGGAGTCCACTGAGAGAGAATCCCATTCTCCCCTAGTTACGTCAGAAACTCATTGGAAAGGTATTCACCTCCTTGATCAGATCGAAGAGTTTTAATACACTTCCCAGTTTATTTTTCTACCTCATTTCGGAATAGTTTGAACATTTCAAATGATTCCGACTTATGCTTCATTAAATAGACATACCCATACCTAGATAGGTCGTCTGTGAAGGTTATGAAGTAGAAAAATCCACCTCTTGCACTTGAGCTCATGGGTCCACATACATCAGAATGTACCAGACCTAAGAGTTCACTGGCTCGCTCACCTTTTTCAGTAAAAGGTGACTTGGTCATCTTCCCAAGAAGACAGGACTCATAGATTGAAAGTGATTCATAATCACTAACTTCAAAAATTTCTTCTTGAGCCAACATGTTTATCCTGTTCTTATTGATATGACCTAGCCTACAGTGCCAAAGGTAGACTTCTGACATATTATCTATTCTAGAGCATTTACCGAAGTTTTGAACCACATTAACAGGCTGTGATAGTAAGTAAATTCTATTATTTAATTGTCCAACAAATATTGTAACATCATTCAAAATGATATTGTAAATATTTTTTTTTATTAAAAAATCATAACCGTACATGGACAAAAGGCCTACAGAAATAATATTTAATAAAAAATTTGGACAATAGTGACATTCACTCAGAATTATATTACGAGAATTGATTACAAGACTCATGATTCCTAAAGCTAGAACTGGAACTTTGCTTCCATCTCCAACGTTCAGGAACCTCTCGCCTTCATCAAATCTCCTACTGACCTGCAGACCCTGCATCGAATTACAAATATGATAAGGGCTTCCGGTATCCAATACCCAGGCAGTAGTATCACAAATCGAAAAGTTGCAAGGGGTTATCATATAATTACCTTGCTTCTTCTTTGTCCTGTTCGGATCCAGAGAGGCAATGTATTGAGGACAGTTCCTCTTCCAATGCCCCTGCTTCTTGCAAAAGAAGCACTCCGCCTGGCTCTGGTCGTGCTTGTGCTTCTTGGTCTGACCCTGTACTACTGTCCCAGCATGAGATTGCACCTTCTTATTTTTCTTCTTCTTGTTCTTCTTCCCCTTCCCAAAGGGTTGACGACGAGAAGAAGACCCTCCCACTACATTCACCGACTCCTTATGGAGTTAGTGATCCTTCTCAAAGTTCTGCAGCAACCCCAACAATCCGTGGTAGTTTACTGCAGGCTTTGTCATTCGAAAATGAGTAAGGAATGGGAGGAAGGACTTGGGCAAGAAATTAAGGATCGCATCCTTACCGAGCTGCTCGTGCAGAGGAAAGCCCAATTTGCTTAGGCGCTCAATCATCTCGATCATGTACAGTACACGATCAGTGACTGAGGCCCCATCCCTCATCCGAGCATTGAAAATGGCACAACTAGTTTTGTGCCTTTCAACGTCGTCAGGCGTGCCAAAGGAGTCGTTCAACATTTGAAGCATCTCCTATGGCTGGGCATTCTCAAACCTTCGGCTGAACTCGTCATTCATTGCTGCCAGCATAATCATCGAATGGTGGTGCGGTCATTGAGCCACTTCAAGTAAGTGTCTCGGATCATCTTACTAGCATTCGGAGCTGGCTCCTCAGGTGCTGGATCCGTTACTACATAAAGGATCCACTCATGCTCAAGGACGATTTTCAATTTTCGATACCAGCTATCAAAATTGGGTCCCATGAGCTTGTCATTATCTAATAATGACCGGAGCGACAGGGTAGTGGCCATAGCTGCATAAAAAAAACGAGACCTCTATTAGTACATTAATTAATACTAAAGACTTGGACTTTAGTCTAAAGTTTTTTCTAATATTTTTAGGAACGGGTAGCCTCATCCTCCAATTCGAGAAATTACTTTAATTCCTTAATGGGTACTAGAATCCACACAGACTACACACGAGCCCAACTTTGGTTGGTCAACCTATGTGCATCTATGGGTAGGTTCTTAACCAGTTGTTTCTCTAAACAACTTCTAGTAATTGATTTTGCCCCAGAACCTAATCAGTAGGCTTTGGCCTCCACTGAAAAGATCTGGTTAGGTCCAACCATTAACATAACTTAATTTAGTGAATCGGACCAATAAATGATCAGGCCCGACTTTGGCCGGCCAACCTAACCACCATCAGAAAGACTCAATCAAATTATCATATTATGAATAATAATTCCATTAGCCAATGAGCACCAGGCCTTTGGGCCTCCAATGATCATTGAACTAATGGACTCATTATCATTCACTTAATGGGAGGCTATGACTTAGTTATCATTATAACTTAATCATTTTAGGAACCTAATAATTTTGAGGATTTTATTAAAGAATAGTAGAGAAGAAATCATCCAGCCAATTTCAATCCTCCCACTGACTTCACCAAGTCAGATTAAAAAAGGATTTAATTAAAGCTGGCATTAGGAGCACCTAAATCAGTCACACTGATTTACCTAATGACATGGGTGAGCTCTAATCACCAAGTGATCTAATCAAAATCTAACTTACCAGATTGACCAGGTAAGTGAGATCAGTGGTGGGGATTTGCCATTAACTCGTCAATGATCGAATCAATGCGAGTAGCTCCCGCTTAAGAACCACTGGTCAAAACTGCCGAACTTACCTTAGACACCAACCGGTTCATTAGTTTTAATTTTGATCAACTTAGTAAATAGGGCTCCACCGCGTAGCCATGAATTAAGTCCATCTTGGTCTAGTTAAAGACATGGACCCATTCAACTACAACTATTGAAGTTGAGTCTAGAGTATCCTTGACCTAATCTAATTCAACTTTTGATTAGATTTGACCAATTACTCCATTTAGTCTATTTTTTAAGCTAACCTTAGGTCTAACCCAATTATGGACCTAATTCATCTAACCCATTGACCCACAAGTTTATGCAATTGTCTTAGGTCTTAATTCACAATTCTAGACCTACTAGATAACACTTAATTCTTTTAATTAAGTACTTGGACTGATGGGTCAGGGTTTGGTATTTCGAAAATAATTTTCAAATTTTGAAAGATTTTATTTTTTGTTCACCAAATGTGTTGACTCATTTCACAAACAGATCAGCACATTTCATAAACAGCAATCCTATTGCTCATTTCATAACAGAAAATAACTCAAAATAAATCATAAATTTTCTTTTAGATCTAATCTAGCACATTCATGATAAATTTTATAATTAAGTCCTTTCGCTGCTTCATCGGCATGGGATATAATTGTATCGGCACCCCTACCGCCATAGGAGACCCCATCGAATGGGAAGAGAGGGCCTTTAAACTCTACTTTTCTCCTATGACCGGACGGCCATGGCAACCAACCCAATTAGATTACTTGCTACTTGGATCAAGTATATCTAAATATACCAATTTCAAAATTTAAATTTTGAATTTCAAATTTCAAATTTTAAATTTTAAATTTGAGATTTCAACCAAATTTTGAATTTTGAATTTTCAATCTTTGAATTTTAAATTTTAAATTTTGAATTTTAAATTTCAAATTTCGAATTTCAAATTTTAAATTTCAAATTTGAGATTTCAATCAAATTTCAAATTTCAAATTTTGAATTTCAAATTTGAAACTTCTAACAAATTTCAAATTTTAAATTTTTTTGAATTTCAAATTTTGAATTTTGAATTTCAAATTTAAACTTATAGATTACACCTTAATCTACGCATGCATATATATATCATATTCTAGAACCATGCTCTGATACCATTTGTTAGAAGATTTTGTGCAGGGGCAAAATGGTAATTTTAAAACTTTTTCAAAATTACTATTTTACAGTGAAATTATTAATTAATCTCATTAATTAATACTAATTAACCCTATACTAGGATCTAAATATGATACAACAGCATGCATTTAAATTTAAAATTCAAATTTGAATCAGTAAACCTTTTACAGTACTGTGTTCAAAATACATCATCTTTTGTGGGTAGTCGATCACCACAATTTGATCACCGTCGGGGGGCTCTGATCGTCACGTCATAGCCACACAAATATCTGGCCTCTGCGGATTATCCACACGAAGCTCCTGTCTGATCAGCTCCTCACGAATGCTAGTTCGTGATTTCATCCTTTTGATGGCAGATGTTGATCGAACTCCTTCGATCGATGTGTGCCGACTTCTTGGATGCTCTGGATTATTTGCACAGTTGCTTGAGAGGCTGATGGATCTCTTTCTGAAATTTGGTGGACTCACAACACTCGTGGCACATCAATCTCACTTCCCGAACCCTAGGTAGAAACCCTAGGGTACACACCAAAAACCCTGCGCCCAATTTTCTCTCTTTTCTTTCTTTTTCTCTCGGAAGGTTTTGGACCTTCACCTCGCACACAAGCCTTCCTCACACCCCACTTTCTTTCTCTTAATTTTTCTGTGCACGCCCCACCTTTTTGCCATTTTTAAAACAACATCAAACGTATCTTATCCGCGTGAGAGGATAAAGACAAGTGGTTACACATTTGAATTCAAATCAAATTTGAATTCAAACGAAAACCAACTTATCCCTATCCTTTTGGGCGTGAGAAGAGAAGGAGCGTGGCTCTTTGTGCATGGAAAATGTTTCACGAGAAACCTTTTCTCTTGTAAGTAATGTGGCACACAAAATGGATAAGGATGAAGGGGCAAGTGATAAGTTATCCATTCAAATTCAAACATGCTTTGAATTTGAATGGCTAACTAATTATTTTATCCATCCATATGGTGCACAAATGAGGACGTGGGGAAGGGTTTTGCGTGAGAAAAATTTAACGAGAAGTTTCTTCTCGTGAATTCAAATGGGTGCAAGGAAGTTGGGTGTCGCAGGGAATTTAAAACAAGGTGGTTTGATTCAAATTGAGCCAACCTAGTTTAAAATAGGTTAAGCACAATTAGACCAGATTAAATTCAACATAATTAGGCTTAATTAGGCTTAATAAAATCTTAATTAAATCAGAAATTAACTAAGCCTAACTCCTGATCAAATCAGAGACTAAACCACCTTAGCGATTAGGTCAACATTTAACCTAATCGGATCAATCCAAATTGAATCTAATTCAATTGGACTTGATCCAAAAATAATTACTCAATTAAATTGAGTTAATTAGCGATCAAATCACTACTTAAACCTCTCATAAATATTGAGTCTAAATCCGATGGGCAATCAGGCATCAGAGACCATCGATATAAAACCCTGATCAAAGAATTCAAATTTCAAATTCAAAATTTGAAATTCAAAATTTTGACCCCGGTACTCAAAATGTGTGGAACTCATGATCAGAGAATCCTAATTCTCAATCATAGACTCTCAGACAGATAAGACTCATAATCAGCCATCAGATCAGAAAGGAACCTCTAATGTGTGTGACCCCGCAGGTTCGAACCTAAGCCGGTAGCACAGGAACCAATTCCTGTACTAATCGAAGTGACCATCTAGCAATGGTACCCGATGATCGGATAGGTCGAATAGTCACAATCGCAACATTCAGAACCTACGTGAATATGGTTACCGAATAATTCATCCCTTTTGATCCCTATGTTTAGGACGACTCAGGGTTAAACTATCAACCCTGATGAGATCATCCGAATCGTGCTCAACTCAATTAGTCCTGTGACTCCTCACTAGGACTACCTTGACCAAGGTTTTGCTAAATTGAAACACGACTGTACACAGCTCCTAAACTGGAGTGGTCAATCCCATCTTGACACACGCACCGACAAGTCAAGTACTTGACTACACCTAGCAGCCTTCTGTTACTGAATTAAAAATTCAGGTAGTCCAGTGCCTAAGTGCAGTGAGTTGCTTGCAAGTCACCGTGGCGTTCTCAGGTCGGAGGGACATTTATACCCATATCCCATCGGAGTAAATCTTGATAGCAGAAATAGCTCCGGAGTTGGTCACGTTCAGTGCAGATGTACCATTACATCTCACCTGTATGTCATACCAGTGTCTCCACACTCTTTGGTTATGAGGACAACCAACCCATATGGCACACAACGACCTATGCTCGATAAACATTGTCGTCCTTAGTAACAACGTATCATTTGGTCGCGAACATGTTAAGGACTAAGTGACAAATCCTCTTTTATCGAGTCTAAATAGTCCTAAGGACTTCACCACAACACAGGAGTTCATTAGAAGATGAAATATTTGTGATGAAAGAATATCAAAATAATTTTTATTTATTTATAATTCATGTACTAATACAAAAGGAGCACAACCGTCAACAGGCTGACGATTGGCTTTGGGACACTATTCCCAACAATGTTGAGGACATGTGTTCTAGACCTGGAGAGATCTTGGGATGAACACTTATCCTTGATGGAGTTTGCATATAACAATAGCTATTAGGTTAGCATTTAGATAGCTCTCTTTGAAGCTCTATACAGGAAAACATGTAGGACCCCTGTATATTGGGATGATATTAGTGAGAGAAGACTTTTGGGATCAGATATTATTTAGCAAATAATTGATAATATCCAACTCATTAGAGAGCAGCTCCTTTCAACCCAGAGTAGATAAAAGAGCTATGCTGAAAATAGGAGAAGAGAATTGGAATTCGAAGTGGGAGATCATGTGTTCCTTAAGGTATTCCCTACTAAGAGTGTGATGAGATTTGGGATATGAGGTAAGTTGAGCCCTAGGTATGTAGGCCTCTTTGAGATCTTGGAGAGGATTGGAGTGGTTGCTTACCATTTTGCTTTATCATCTTCTTTTGCTGGAGTTCATAATAATTTTCATGTCTCTATGCTGAGGAAGTATATATATGATCTTAACTATGTAGTTAAGTTTGGACCGCTTCAGCTCAAAAAAGATTTATCTTGTTAGAAAAGGCCAGTGAGAATTGTGAATAGGAAGAATCAAGTTTTAAGACGACACACTATCTCTTATGTCAAAGTGCAGTGGAGTAACTATTTAGAATTAGAAGCCACTTGAGAACTTGAGGAGGACATGCAAGTCAAGTACTCTCAACTATTTCATGACCTACATATATCAATTTTGAGGATAATTTTTTTTTTTAAGGAGAGGAGGATGTGAAGTCAGGTCTAGTCGGGCCCGTTTGGGGCTGAAGTCGGCAAGCCTCGTCGACTTTAGTTCAATTTTTTTCAAAAAATTTTGATCGAAATAGGGGACCTTATCCCCTACCCAATCTCGTGTCTTGGAGTAGGTTAAGCCACACGAATGATCGGAGTGGTCATCGCAGACCACTGTGGAATGGCCAATAGCCATTTGGGAGAGGTTGCACCAGCGAACGATCAAGCTAATCTGCCACTAATCAAGCTTATCTCCTCCCGAACTCCTTTTAAACCCCACTACCCCTATGATCGAGCCATCACCGAATCCCTCTCGACCTTCCTCTATCTTCTTCCTCAGCTCTGACAACTCTGAGTCATCATAGCCTAGTGCAGCAGACCCGAACTTTTCTTTTTGCCTTTCAAAACTCTCAATCTTCTGCCATCCTCTCTATTTGGGAATTATTGACCTCTTCACTGTTGAAAATCAGCACCTCTGGCTGCATCCTCATCGTTGTCACCACCTCTAGTAAGCCTTTTCCCTCTTGCTTTCTTTTTTGTTTTTCTTTTGGCCTTTGGTATCACCTTGATGGTGGCAAGGGGGCCACACATCTTTTTCCTTACTCTCGGCTTTCCTACATGCAGTTGGACCACTGCTCCTCCTTCCCCTTTGGTTGTCCCAATTGCATCCATGTTGGGCCACTGACCCCTCTCTTCCTTGACTTTCAAGAGCCATGGAAGAGCTCTGTTTTAGCTAAAGAGAAAATGAGTGAAGAAGAGAAAAAGAGAGAGAGAGAAAGAAAAATGAATATATAATAAAATAATTAAATAACTAGATAAATAATTAAATAGTTAATTAATTAAATGATGTTAATTACATTAAATTTGAGGGAAAGGAAACCTTGATCCATTTTTCTAATTGGGCTTCAGTCTGATTAGATCTAGATCCGATCCTTTGCTAATCAACTCAGTCCATGTAGATCAAGTCCAAATTGCTATCTGGACTAGGACTATAAGCAAACACAAACCAAGCCTAGACCAACAATCTCTCTCTCTTTTCACATATTTTTTTTAAATTTAAAGCTAATAGCTTTATTAATTTATTTGATCAGAGTCTTCATCATCAGAAGAGTGCCAGATCTAGAGATCAAGTCACATACCACTTTTGGATTTGATTGTCGATAAGTGTCCTTTATCTATGAGAATTTTCTAAAGTATTTTTCAAAACTAGAATATACACACACACACACTGAATAATGTAATTTAGAAGTTTAGAAAATATGTATGAAAGAAAATTCAAAAATCTTAGATCAAGTATAATGGTACTCTGACATTATTGTAAAACTTTTTCTAGTTTTAATGTTGCATGGTATTACGCTTGCATAAAATTTAAATAAATTTTTTTTTCTTATTCACAAAATATAAAAAAATTAATTGATATTGATATGAGCATAAGTATATTTATGAGATCAGAAAAATTAATTTTAAAAATATTTATGTTCATACCGGATGTTTTAAATTTATAAAAAAAAAATCTCTCTAGTTGACTATAATTCAGGTCTAGCCAATGAGACTGATTATTCCATATATCAAAAACTAATTTCTTTCAGAACTATCCAGTCGGAGTCCATCGCTGATATAGCTAGTTCTTTCGAACCTATCCAGTCGGGACCGATCGCTAACACATGCTGATATATCGCATGTATATATTTTAGAACTAGTCTCTTTAACTTATCACAAGGCTAATCGTGGCCATGTGAATCAAAACTAATTTCTTTCGAGTCTAATCAATCGGGGATGATCACTTACACACGCTAATATATTGCATGTTTATTTTTCAAGGACTAGTCTCTTTCGGACCTTATCATGGAGCAAACCATGGCTACAGTCACCAAAGATTAAAAGAGAATTTTTGAATTTTACTATTATGTATGATATATTTTGAAAAAAAATTATATTGTTATATATTATTAAATTATTATATTTTAAAAATTAATTATATTTGATTCTTTAGAGATATTGATAATTTATTGAACCCATAAAGTTCACTTTTTTTTTTTTATTTCACATCCAGAAGATTCTTGAGACTTTGAACTGATCAGTAAGGAGCATAGAATTTTTAGATATTATTTGCTTAACTATTTTTAAATAAAAATTATTTTAAATATTTATTTTATTTTTTATTAATTTTAGAGAATTTTTTTTATTAAATAAAAATATTAATAAATTTATTTTTACCGCTGCATTAGTTGGATTGATGTGATTATGTGTTGATAAAAAAATAAACCTTATATATTTGATGGGATTAAATCTTAAGAATGTACGGATATCTGTCGCATGCCCAGCTCATGCGGTCAGGTCGGAACATGACAATTTCTTAATATTATCAAATGCGCTATAAGGTAGTTGTACTGGGCAAAGGCAAGCTACTTCTATTGCTTTACCTCTCACCTATATGTTGGATTATAAAATTCCATAGTAGCGGTATGCTCACGCCCGGTACATGAAAGTACATTGTCGAAGGAAAGAGAAGTTATATACAATAGGCATGGAGTTGACAATTGCTTAGACTGAAAGACCTTAGGCTTAGGGCTTTGTCTCCAAATATCCGAACAGGAATGGATCGATAAACTTGATGAGTTTAGAGATCATGATCCATTCGGTTGCTTGTTGCCCTTGGATTGATCACCCGGCCGTGTTTCAAGAAGATGTCATGATCTCCAGTTATCACTTTAGCTAATTGCGCTTCGAAAGATATGTTGATGTGAATTCTACCAAAGATCTATTCAAGTAGGTTCTACGTGGGGAGCTGTGCTGATGTGGGTACTATCTCTCCAAGAGGAGAAAAAATGGGGCATCACCCTACTTGACTAAGTGTTGATTTCAGCACTGGATATGGGAGGGTGCCTAGTTCCTTTCAACTTTGGCTTTAGTGATATTGGCATGAGTACTGTTTGCTTAGGGTGTACTTCCCCAAGTTGGGTTGGTAAAATGTGAAGCTAACCTTGCTATGGAACCAATTTAACATCAACAAGGTCCAACTAGTTGTTTACTTATTTTATCGAATAAGCTATACCTTGAAACCTTATGGTTTTGGTAATTGTCTGCACTTTGGGTATCTGGCATGGTTGGCCAATTTATCCTCTATTCAGGAGGTTGGGGTAGTGCTATTATGTTACACTCTTATTGGTAATGAAGATGAGATTTCTTGAGCAATTTGAGTTTTCTAGTTATATCTGATCCTTTGTTAGGGTGATGACACTTCTTTTAAAAAATTTTAACAAATTAGTTACACTTTTTTAGTACTTGCATATTTTCTAGCGATTTAGTTATGAGCACATTATCTTATATCAATTATATAGTTAGGAGTGCAATCGAGAGCTAGAGTAGTTGGAAGCTCAAGTTCAATTCCATTTAAAATACTCAGATTTGAAATTTAACTCGAGATCGATCGAGTCTTGATATCTCAAGCTTATGCTAGGCTCAACGAAAAATAGATAAATTTGAAATCGATTTGACTCGACTCGAATATCAATCGAGTCATACTCGAGCTCATATTCGACTTCGAAATCAAGCCTTAGTCTACTAATAGTATGTGTGTGTATATATATTTATATTATAAATAAAAATAATATAATTAAAAATATATATAAATTCAAATAGGCTTATAAGTTTTCGATCTGAGTATGTTACTATTTGAGTTTGATTCGAAAAATTATTCAATTTATTCGAGCTCAATAATAACCGAATCGAATTGAGTTTAGACACAAATCGAGCTCGAATAGCTCATGAATAATTTGACTAGTTTGCACCCTTATATATAACACACCAAACATTTAAGAGAGCAAAAAATTGCATGTGCATCATCCTATCTATCATGTGATCGACAACATTGTATTTTATACCATCTCTTACTAACGGCCTCAAGAATACAAATTTTTGCTTGGGAGAAATTGAAGTTTGGTTTCTAATATTTAATACGATAGAAGATGGATAATTCAAAGTGGGTGGCAGCAAAACAGTATATTATTAAAATAAGAAATGCCCAATTTTTTGACATTCATCAAGACAATAAATGGCGAAGAATGCTTTATGTGAAAATACAATACGGCAAATGAAGAGTCCCACTAATGTGATCCTCTCGAAATCATAGACCACCAAAATAGACCATAAGCAATACAAACAAGGGTTAAAATATGGTCCTGATGAGAGAACAAAAGAAGAAAGAAAAAACCAAATATAATGCACACGCACACAACCCACCTACAGATCGGTTTAGTTTAAATTGGATTTGTCTAAATTGAACCAAAATTCACTTCTAAAATTTTTAAACTATAATCGAACCAAGTCTGAGAAAAAATCGATCTAAACCACATCAAAATTAGCAAATTAGAATAGTTTTGCAGTTTGATCGATTTATTTGCACACCCCCAATTGGATCTATTGGTTTATTTATTTTATATTTTTTAAGAGTCTATTCAAACAAACTAGCCTAGATTTTAACTTTTGGACTGTAATAGATTTTTTTCATCACACAAGATTTGGACTAGATGGTATTTGATTGATACATGATCATGCTTAAATAGATGATCTAATTCATGAATCGAATATGATTTTCAACCTAACCCTATTGGAATGCCCAAACAAATGAACAAAAGTCATATGGGATGGCCACTATGGGCCATCATATGGGGTGGACCTAATTGCATGCCACGTTTCTTTTTTTCATATCTTAAAGAGAAAATTCAAAAATCAAATAGAAATTTGATTTCTTCTACTAATAGAGCCCATTAGTTCCATAACTAAAAAATAAAAAAAATAAAATAAAATTTCATATGCCAAAAGAGATCATTTGAGAAGAGAGACTGTCTGAATTTTCTTTCTTCTTTATTAAGCTTTTCTTGTCTCTAAATTTTTTTCTCCTAGAACGTGAAGGCATTTGTCCCCTTTTATCCATCAGTAAGACCTTCTTTCTGGATCTACTAGGGATGTATATGGATAAATATTTGGATTGTATATGGATAAAAAGAAAGGATATTTATTCATATTTTTTTTATAGATATTTATCCAGAAAAGAGATATAGATGAATATAACTATTTCATTAAGGATCCTGCTTGTATACAGACGAGCATTTGGATGAAAAGAAAAGGCTATTCATCCACTTTTTGTTTTATGGAAGTTTATCTTTATAAAAAAAATAGACAAAAGGACAGGAAAAAGGCTATTGATTTTTTTTTGTTCAAAGGATGTTTACCTTAAAAAATAATAAATAAAAAGAAAGGATATTCGTTCATATGTTTTTCTTTTTTGATGGACATTAACCAAAAAAAAGATATGAACGAATACTATTCAATTCCAACAAAAAAAAAAAAAAGGCTTATAGTGTCACCACTAGGATGACATCTAGTTTTTATTATATATAGAACCTTTAAAAAAAGGGTCAGTATCCCAGCCACTTTTTATCCCATCTCATCAATATAGATTTTTTTAATCCGAAATGCTATGGACTCATATGAAAACGAAAGATTAATATAATAACTGCTATCAACATAGAGTTTTTAATCCATCACATAAATTATATATGCTTTAATTACAAACATCGATAATTTGTAGAAATTAAGAATTTCTCATAAGGATATCTATAAGAAAATAGATTTTAAGATCATAAAAGAAAAAAGTATAATTAACCTAAATGTAACATGAAGCACATCCATCTTCTTTTTTTAGGCTTTTGCTACGATACTTCTAATGCATTAAAAAATATATATATATATATAGAATTGAATTTTTCTTCATTATTTCAATTTGTACGAAGAAATAACTACACTGTCATTATTTGAAATTAGTGTTTTAATTCCTAATCATTATCTATTGAAGTATGATTTTTTTTTTATAACGCTATTATTGTCTCATTGAGATTTTGTCTTGGCTCAATGCTCAAAAATAATTATATGATAGAGAACTTAGATTGTATCTAGTACTGGGAAGGATATATATGGATAAAAAAATTCAAAAAAATAGTTTAAAAGTAACAATGAAGAACATGAATTAATATGATTTTTTTATTTTTAAATTAATATCATTTATTTTCTATCTTAATATATTTTAGGCAGATTGATTATAGCAAGAAAGAAAAAGATTTATAGTTAAAAAAAAATAAATGAGGAGAAGATAAGAGAGAAGGAAAAAGAAAGGATAATTAAAAAAAAAGTTGATGAGAGTTTGGATTAAGAGAAAAAGATAGAAGAAGGAAAAAAAATAAGAGATAGGAAAATGAAGGGGAAAAAATATCAAGAATTTACAAAAAACTAAAAATGTAAATGAAGAATTGGTTTTCATAAGGGAGATATACTTAAAAGGAGAAGGCTATAAGGATAATGACATATTCAAACTGATAGATATAAGATGTTATGTCACCTATTTTGTAAATTAGCATAATATTAATTTGGTCTAAAATATGATAGAAAAAGAACCATAGATTATTGGTAAAAATCTCATTTTATTATTTTCTTGACATTCCCAATATAGGATCCAATAGAGATGGGTTAGATGATATTTTAGTGCTATGGAATGACAATAAAAGTATTTTTTTAATAAATAAAAAAAGATGTCATTTGTTAGAGAGAATGTGAGACTCATACTAGGGTTGCCATATATAGGCTATGAAATAGGAGCATCAGAAAAGGCCAATCTTGAGGAGTTTGAGATGTATATGAAATACTTCTCCATTCATTTTTATCCTATAAGAAACAATATTAAAAAGAGATTTATAGAGTTAAAGATAAATGAAAGGCTAGTAGAAGATTTTGTTAAGCTTGAAATATTGTATATCTTTTGCATCCTTTTTCCGTAAGAAAATTAGGAAGTGCCCAAAATCGTATTTCTATATGTCGATGATTTGGATAATTTATTAACATATGCTTGGAGCATGGTTGTAGATAATTATTTGTTAAATAAAATTCCGTATACTGCAAAGAAGACACAATTGAGGGAGAAAAGAAAGTGCAAAAATGTTGGCTACCTTCATAGATGCACTTTTGTACTACTAGTAAATTTTATTTTAAAAAATTATTTATAAATTTTAGTTATATCTATTATTATATATTAAAAATTAATATGATATGCAGGTATAGCTGTTTGAATATATATCATGTGGACAAAGATATAGTTATCGGAATATATCTTATTATCTTAATTGGAAACTTCGAGGCTATTATGAAAAAAAAAAGTTCTACTGAAAGAACTATCTAAAATACCTTCTAATTAGGTGATCCAACATATCCATTTGATATTTAATTTTAATATTATAATATTATAAGTGCTTATTATAATTTCTTAAAATTGATAGATTATCGTTACTCTCTTAGTACCAATGGATGATAAAAAATAGATTTTGAATGGAAGTTCTCATTCTGAGATGAAATCCTTGAAAAGACTAAGCAAGGAGCAAGATAGTCATGAAAGTACTAATAATGAAGATCAAAAAAATATGACTATAATGTAGGCTAAGAAATTATAGAAGGATGATACTGCTAAAAGGATACTCTAATTTGAAGAAAAAAATAAAATATTAATTTATAAAAAAAGCTTTTTGGTTGAGCTTATCGATAATCAAAAAGTTAGAATTGAAGAGCTAGAAGAACAGAAAAAGAAACTAGCATATGAGATTGAAGAGATAAAAAAAATATGCAGGAAGAGCGAAACTATGAAGTTTAAAAGGATGAAAATGAGCCTTAACCTATGATTTTGGATGATTTAAAGATTATATGCTCTGCTGAAAATATTATTCCTTATAATTTTAGAGGCGAAGATATAAAACCCTCTGGAGCTTTATTATCTTCTTTTGTAAATATACTTAAAATAATTTTAGGAAGCACAAAATTGAAAAAAATAATATAGAAGATCTCTGCAGTAGATAAAAAGATAATGGAGAGAATAAAGATACTAAGCAGTTTGCCTCCTTAGTGGATGTATCATCCATCGAAAAGAAATCGCAACAATCGAAGGTAACTAATTATTTTTTTAAATAATTAATAACTTTATGCTTACATTGAATAAATATTGCTAAATATTATACTATTTTTTTGTAGAAATTTGTAGAGCATAATCAAAATTATGCTGGTAGAGAATATATTTTGGAGAATGAGAAAGCATTAATTGATATTTGGTTGGAGAAAGAGATTGATAGTTATATTTATTTAATATAATACATGAATTAATATATTTATGATTTACATATTTAATTGTGGCAATATGAGATTGATAATCACTAATCAATTTTAATTTATCATTATAGTTCGGTGCTTGAGTTACATGATGAGCACTCTTCTATTTCAAGATTTTGTGTACATCAATCTTTATTCAAATGAAAAATATCGGATGATGTCTGTAAAATTTTAATAGTACAATACCTTGATATCTATTCTCTTATAATCCAGTATGCCCTAATGTATTGATTACTTACGTTTTGTCGCAAAAGATTATTTTGGTCACCCTACATATTTGAAAATAAGTATGATAATGTGATCCTTCGTGGCTCTTTATACCACCACTCATACAGATAAGAGTGTTATTATACTATATTTTTCTATTATATGCTTTTAATCTTTTTTATATTTCTAATTTTATATTTATATAAAATATAAAGATTAATAAACTACAACACTCCAACTCCAGATGAGTTGAAAAAATTCATGTGGTTTCTTACAAAGAAGGTAGTTAGTGATGTCAAGTTTTTCTTTATGCCCTATATTTTGAAAATCATTAGTACTTTCTTATTATGGACTTTGAGGAAAAAGATTTAAAGAATAAAATTTGGTACAATAAAGCCAAAATCATAAGATGCTTGCTAATCGAAGTGGGAGTATTAAAGCTAAAAAATTAATTTAGGTTTTAACTTACATTTATACTAACAAATTTTTTTATATGTTCAAGTATGATTTTTGGAAAAAAAATTCTATCGATGTTACTTGGTAAGCCAAAGATAAAGAAATTAACGATTAAAATTTATATCTAATTATTCATTATAGATGTCGAAGTAATGCTTTTTATAATTACTACTTTTATTATATTTGACAATGCATATTTCATTTCTTAGTTGCTAATTTTCATATCATTGTAGTTCCTATGATTATGATATTTTTCTTCTCAAATATATAGAGCAAATATTGGATAGAGCATCACTCTTAATTGAATAGGTCTGTATCCTATTTTCAAATATATTTGACTTTAAATATTATTGTTGTTCTAATACTTAATAGATGAATTTCTATTGTAGTGGGAGATCAAATAAAGCCATGCAAAATTTGCAGTTTGGATATTGCAACATTTAAAATCATCGACTTCAAAGAAAAAGATGGCTTCTTAATGCACATGAATTATTATTTCATTTGATTGTATGGTGTACTCTAATTTATATGATTTAAAGTTTATGTGTGAACATCGATCTACATATACTAGTTCACTCTTTTTTTCTTAGTTGATTGAATTTATTATTGTACCTAAAGTTTTTTGCCAGTATAATTTTGTGTAGCAAAGGTTTATATGTAATGGTTGATTGTATTAAATATAAATACAACACTTAAAGTTTGGTTCACTGATTTATACTCCATGGATAAATAATACAAACTTATTTTGTTATAATTTGATATAAATAAGCTGATAAAAAATATACAAGATTGCAATATGATGATATATCCATGTACATATGTATGTATGTATAGGATATTTGATTCAAATGAAAATAGCATGGTTGTTTCAAATATTATAAATAATTTTATATTCTTTTTGATACACACCAAGCAAAATATTTATCAGATGTCTCAATACACATATCTAGATAAAATGATATATAGTTTTAAAAATATAACACTCATCAGTACACAGCATATGACTAAATGACACACATTAAATGGCTTACTGATATACATGATAAGATTTTTTGATATACATCTAGCAACAACCTAATATACATCTGTTTAGATAAATTGATACATAGTTTATCGAATTTTGTATTTATCAGTATATAGCCAGTTGATACACAATTAGCACAATATTTATCCAACATCTCTCTCTTTCTCTCTCTCTCTCTCTATATATATATAAAGTAATATCTAATTTTTAAAATATAATATTTATCAGTATATAGCATATGACCAAATAATATACATTAGATGGCTTACTGATACATACCGTATGCTTTCTTGATACACACCCAACAACGATTCAATATACATCTATAGATAAATTGATACATAGTTTATCAAATCTACTATTCATCAATATATAGTACATGATCAGTTGATATACACTTAACAAAATATTCATCCAACGTCTCAATATATATCTCTAGATAAATCGATACAAAGTTTTTAGAATATAGTGCTCATGAGTATATGGTATATGGCCAAATGATACATACTAGATGACTTACTGATATATACTATAAATTTTTTTGATGTACATCTAGCAATGATTCAGTACATATCTATAAATAAATTGATACATAATTTTTTGAATATAGTATTCATTAATATACAGTATATAGCCAGTTAATACATATTTAGCAAAATATTCATTTGATATCCTAATACGCCATCTAAATAAGTGATATATATATATATATATATATATATATATATATATATATAGTTTTTAGAATATAGCGCTTACTAGTACATATTATATGATCCAGTGATACATACTAGATGGCTTACTAATATATACTGTAAATTTTTTTGATATATATCTAGTAACAATCTAATACATACCTACAGATAAAATGATACATAATTTTTCAAATATGATGTTTACTAGTATACATTATATAGTTAATTGATATACACATATTTAATAAAATATTCATCTGACGTCTCAATACACACTTCTAGATAAATTGATATATAATTTTTAGAATATAGTGCTTACCATTATGTAACTAAATGATATACACTAAATAGCTTATCCATATATACCATAGGCTATTTTTTATACATATCCTATAAAGACTCAATACATACCTATAGATGAATTGATACATAGTTTTTCGAACATAATATTCATCAATATATGGTATACAGTTAGTTGATATATATATATATATATATCTAGTAAAATATTTATCCAATGTCTCAATACATACCTCTAGATAATTCAATACAAAATTTTCAGAATATGATGCTCATCAGTACATAATATATGGTCAAATTATATACACTAGATATCTTACTGATATATATTGTAAGTTTTTTTAATGCACAGCTAGTAACAATCTAATAGATACCTACAGATAAATTGATATATAATTTTTTAAAAATCGTATTAACCGGTACATAGTATATAGCCAGTTAATACATACCTAGCAATATATTCACCCAACATCTTGATATATATCTCTAAATAAATTGATACATAGTATCTAAAATATGATGCTTATTAGTGCACTACATGGTCAGGTGATACACATTCATTGGCTTCTTGATACATACCATAAGGTTCATTGATATATGCCCATAACCACATAACACTCACCTTCTGGTAAATTGATAGACAATCCATAGACAAGTTATACATATTTGATCATATTAAGCTGATCATAAAAAAATATTTAAAATTTTTAAATTGCTTCATTGCAAATATGACGAGTAATAGATATATTCTTAACTTACAAGATATGTTCCAAAAAGGAAGAACATACAAAATACAAAAAATATGATGGGTTGTATCAACTCTCCAAATGCTATATTCATCTTACATTAATAAATACAAAAGTGTTGAAAATAGAGAGATATTTACAAAAAAGATCCGTAATGAACAAAAAAATTGAGCACAATTCAAGTGGCGCCTCTTTTCAATCAACTACCTACAAAATAAGAAGTTGGTGAGCTCCAGTAGATAGTTTTACTAGATTATTTAAAATTTTTGAAAAAATATAAAAAGTGATGTTAAGTGAAAACTTCTAGCTAAATATTTGTATTAATATCAAAGTTGAGCTTGTGAAGCACTAACTGTTGCTGACTTGGAACCACATAATGCTACAATATATATATATATATATATATATATATATATATATATATATATATATATATATATATATATATATATATATATATATATATATATATATTCATGATATATATTAATGAGAGATATCAATTAATATCAAAATTCTATGATTTTTATACCATATGCTAGTTAAGATGATAAGGTATTAAAGTATTTGGATAAAGAGATAGTTATATTTGAGGAGTCCACTTGACCAATTTGTTCATATGTTTTTGCATTATTAGATCTTGGACATTGATAAAACATTCACTATAAGATGTTATATGCTCTTGTGAAAGAACAAATGATTCTTGAGAAAGAACAATATTTTCAAGTGACATAGATATTGAATAGTCTAATGCCATATTCTCATGGTTGTACAAAGAAAGAACCAATAGCTTATCAATGGTCATGGAATTCAAAGCATTATCAGATCCTATAAGTATATAGATATTAATAAAAATTATTGTGAGAAGTATTATAAAAATACATTGAACATATTGAGTATTATAACTTACAAATTATCAATCAGCATCACTTACTCGTGTCTCCTTTTGGTATAACTTCTTTTTTCTTTTTTTTTCTTCTCAAGTGCACTCTTCATCCTTTTAGTAGTTGGATCTTTCTCAATAGATAGAGGCTTGATTGTAATATAATTATTAGATATTTCTATATTATTTGATTCTGATATAATAATACTCATTTGTTTTTCATTGTCAACATCATTTACATTCATTTGATGTATGTTAACCCTAGGTTTGATTTTTATGAATAGCAAAATATTTAAGTATATAATTGGTATTAATAAAATATTTGAGTATTTGAAGAGAAGTTTCAAAAAGCTAGAACTCTATTTCAAGGAGACTTAAGGTTTCTGTCTTGAAACCTCAAAGAAGGAGTTTGGAGGCCAAGCTATATAATTTTCAAGTGAAGAAGGGTTAGAGTCGACTCCTAGAGGAGTAGAGTCAACTCCAGCACAGATTAGCAATTGACACAGGCCTAGAGTTGACTCAAGCAGACCTCAGTTGACTTTAGCATGCAGATTGGCACCAGCATGACCTCGAGTCAACTTCCACACTACTCGAGTTGACTTTCTTAAAAAAAATAGAGAGATGATTTTTTAGACACAATACTTGAGTCGACTCTCCAAAATCTCAAGTCGACTCTCGAAGACCTCGAGTTGACTCCAGACCTAATCGAGTCGACTCAACAATCTCTGATAGCTCCAATAGCTAGTTTTCAGAAAACTACAGTTTTTATTCAAACCTTCAAACGGCTATTTTTTAAGTTCCCAACGGCTATGAACCCATTTTTAGTCATACTAACTTGGTTTAGTGGGTGTCTAAGCCATTATTAAAGAGAAAAAATTAAAAAAAATATAAAAGATACAAGAAAACCACTGAAATATACTTAAAAAATTTTGTTCAGCTTTAAGTAAGTTTTTAAGAAGAGCTATTTCACTCCAACCACTCATTTTCTTATGTAATCAAATCTTTCTCAAGAAAAGAAGAGAGCATTCATTGCAAAAGCTTTCCAACTCCTAAATTTGTACATCAAAAATATAGCATTTGCTCATAAAGGAGTTTATATTTGTGCTAATTTTTTGCATCTCAAATTTTTATGTATTTCAAGTTTCAATTTGGATTGAAACTTGGGAGATGGCTTATCTAAGCCTAAAATTAGATTTGTATAAGCCTAGGAATGACTTGGGAATAGATTTTAGTTGGTGATCTTGTAAAACTAATTGAATTAAGATTGTGAATTTAGAAAATAATCTAGCTATAACCAAGTGATTATAGTGAAATTCCTAAGAGGATTACTTGAGGAATGAGTGTAGGTGTTGGGCTTGACACTGAACCACTATAAACTTAATTATTTATATGTGTATGACCTTGTCTCTCAGTTATTTCTTTCTTGCTTTAAATTTCTGCTTATAAATTCATTGCTTCTACTGCATACACTCATCCAAGTAGTGTACATACTTATTTTAGTTTGTAAAATTTTAAAAATCTAATTCACCCCTCCTCTTGGGTTGTATCTTTGGGCAATAATGTAGCATCCTTTCGACCTTAATAGTCAATTTATCAAGTTTATTTTCTATTATATTTAAAATATCACTTGAAATAGCACCTTTGACTGTAACGGCGATTGTCTTTTGATATGCTATGGTATAATAAGAAACCAATATTTTTTTACCATTGAATGGACAACTAGCTAAGGGGTGTTTGATAATGCTTCATCTTTTGCATACTTGTCCATCATTTTAGTATATATTCAGAAGATAAATAAAGAATATTGCTACAATGCAAAACCTTCAGTGCATGCAAATATAAAAAGCCCATACTCTCAAATTTTAAACAACTCTATTTAACTAAGATATCAAGTGAATTAAATTTAATAAATCAAGATAGCAACCATCTAGTGAAGTAATCTTATAAGTGTACTTGCCACCCTCACATCCTGTACATTTACAAAGATATGCATGTTAGTTCCTAAACTCCAATTTGAATTATTGTGAACATACCTTGCATATTTTTCAACTATTTCTATTAACATAGGCAATCCACAAACATAAATAATTTATTTTGTTTATCTTGATTTAAAATCTTTATACAATTTCTTTTCTCGAAAGAGCTATACTGTTTTCTTATACCTTTCCATAAATATTGAAAAAGATAATTTTTTATCAAAAAGATTTTGAAGTAATTATTCATACTCTCACTTCATTGTGTTGTTGTCATATCAATACAAAAGGACTCCTGAGTTATATCAAAGTCCATTTCTCATATAATTCTTATAATTCATTCATCCATCAATTTTTTTCGAGTTTATATTTTTTAACTAAGATTTTTCATGGTAATTGAAAATACTCCATGGAACAGCATTCATATATGCTAGCTTTAAACTCCGTCTGAAATCCAGGATGACTAAAATATATATGAATTTTTTTTTATAGTATTTTAAAATATATGCCATAAATATAGATCATGGCATGTATTGGGTAGGGCTTTTTTGATAGTCTTTGACATGGCAGCACATGGATCTGTGAAGATTGTTTTGGATTGTTTTCTAAATATTACAGTTAAAAAGATTCTAAGCAACTAAACAAATGAATCAATTATTTTATCAAATAATCAAGTCTCCTCAAACACAATCGTTTGCTCATGATGACTAATACTAAGAAGTATAGCAAATAGCATTTCATATTTATTTATTTCAAAAGTAGTGTCAAATAAAATAACATCCTCAATATATATATAGTCTATAATTGATCTCCCATCTATCAAAAAAAATTAGCTACTTATCCTATTTCATCAACTCGTATAGCATAATAAAATGAAGGATCATCTAACTACTGACTCTTCAAATAATCTAAGAGAATTTGTGTATCTCCAACCTCAAGTTGTCTCATTCTTTTTGTAAGTAAATAACTAGAGTAATCAATTCTTGTAAATCCGACATGTTCAACACCATAGGATCTTTTAGAGAAAAAATTATAGGCTTGTGAAGGATTTACTCCAGCTTTTTCCATCTGATCAATAACCATCATGTGAATGGATAATAGTTTGTGATATGGTCTTAACATATATGTCTTGTTATGACTTGTTAAAGGATGATTATAATTAATTATAACTTTATTCACAATCCATATATTCTTATGATCAATTTTGAATTCAATGCGAGCCATAAAATTTATTCTCTTGATCACTCATGGTTTCTTAGTTATATACGTGGGATAAGTAGCATGACTACCTTTGTTATTACATAAAAATATTCTACTCTATATGCTTCCATCCTTTTTGATCCTACGGTGATCTTTGTGAACACTAAAATCAACTCTCTTTGCATATGAGTTATAAAACTTATATGCTTCTTCTTCTGAAGTAAAAATCATGACAATTTCTGGGTTCGAACGTGAACCAATAACTATCTTTAGCAATGAACTTTTATCTTGAATAGATATTTATGAACATCAATAATTCAGAAAAAATAATATGTCAAGTCCTTTAAAATAAAAACAACTATTTTTATATATTCAAAAATAGTACCTTAGTAATTATAATGAACTTAACCAATAACTTATCTACATTCATATACTAGATATGTATGCTAGTGAATTTTTGAACATATATTTATAAATAATAAGATTTATATCAGAAAAATGATGCATGCAGCCATTCTTATTATATTATTTTAGCTTGATATAAGTATGTATTGTTTGAATATGTTGTATGTATTTGCATAAGAAGTAAGTAATATATGGATATCTGTATACATAGAACAATATAATTTAGTGTTACAAACAAGAGATGAAACATAATTCAACTAATACCATAGTTTTTGGTGCGAAAAGCTTGATTTTCTGAATGAAACTTGTGCTATAACTTGTAATATCATCTCTCGAGTCTTCCAACTTTTTCTAGCATAATTCATGAAAAAAAAGAGGACAAAAAATTTAACCAAATGATGAAGAGAACTTTATAACTTTATCTAACATAATGATCTTAAAAAAGAAGAGAGATTTGAAAGAGATGAAAGAGACTCGAGGAAGATCTTATGGACATAAGAGATGGCATGGCCCATTGGATTTGGAAGAGGAGAAAGAGATTCGGAAGGAAGACTTTATGAATGGAAGAAATGGCTTGATGTAGAAGATAATGGATGGATCAAGAGGCTTGATGAAAAAGAAAAAATATATGGACGGTCATGATGGATCTCTTTTAGCCATGCATTTTATTTCTTTTTTTTTTATTTTTTCAGTTATGAAACTAATCGGCTCCATTTGTAGGAAAATCAAATCCTTATTCAACTTCTAGATTTTCTTTTTAATATGTGAAAAAGAAAATATGATATTAAACTAGGCCCATCCTACATGATTTTCTTCCAAACAAATACTTAATCTACTTGATAGTATATGAAGATTCATGCAAATATATTTATCTATATTAATTATATATTGAGAGGACTTGGGACATTTATACAAATAGAAGAACTTAAAGATGGGTGACTCCCATTCCAACCACTTAGTTGGGGGGAGTCTCATTCCGATTCCAATTTTGGGATGGAATGGGAATGGTCCACTTCCTCTAAAGCCCATTCCGAAATCTCCTTACGGATTCAAAGCCCATTTTAAGATTTAATAAATTATTTTCTTAAAAATCTCTCCTATTAAATTATTTTATCAAAAAAATCTATTACTCCCGTGGCCCATCCCCTAAAAAACTCGATGGACTCTCTCAAACAAAAAAAAGTGAGAAATCCTAGCCTCTAATGGATCTCGCGGCCACTCTCCTCTTGCTCCGGTGACCAAAAGACCATCTTCCACTTCTGTATTAGTTTTCTAGTTGCTCAACCCCCATCGAGCCTCCACCTCTCTTATTCTCCATGAGGAAGAGCTTGCCCATTTTCATCTCCTGCGACCTCCTCGGCTCCATCTCATCTGCTGACTCTCATCTTCTTCACGTCAGCACGGATCACTGATAGGTCTCTCACTCCCTCTCTCTTTCTCTCTCTCTCTATATATATCTAGATGGACAAGAAAGGTGTTTGAAGAAATGCCTAGCTAATTTTATCAGAAAAGTATTTGTTCTTTGCTTCAGCTAGAGATATTTACATTGATCTAACTATATACATATTTTCAATTTTTTATTTTTTAATCCACTCATTCAATGCATTTTGAATGTGTTTATTTGCTAATAGCTTTAGCTATAGTAGTGGCTATCTCAATGCTTAGCTACTTGAACTATTTTAATACTTCACTTCATCCATTTCAATTAGTTGAGTGGCTTCTAGTATCCTACATACTCGTATGGTTGGGACTGCAGGAGAGTCTCTGACTACAAAGAAAGAGATATGAAATTTCCTCTGCTGCAAAATATGAAGAACTTGGAAGTCCTCTAAGTATAAAAGAGGCAAAGTTAATTTAGGACAGCAAGTAGAGTATGTGAGTTGGTCTATTTTGATCTCTTGCCTGCTGAGTCCATATCAATTGGAGGTATGATGAGTGTTAAGAAACTTGTCAATATCCTGTGAACTCCTGGATTTTTTTTGGGAGATGCCTAATCTTGACCACTTGTAAGTATATCTAGAAATTCTCTTAGTGACTTTTACCTTCATTAGTCATTTAGGTTATAGTTCAACTATATGATTTTAATTACACAATTTGCTACCATGAATATTCATTACACAATCAATTCATTTGTTGCTTCATGGTGGGTTTGTAATTGTTCCGAAGCACTCAGCTACTATTAGGATTTGTAGCGTTTCATAGTTTTAAGTTGTAAGTTGCCGCTAGTCCCAATACCACTTTAGCTAATGGCTAAGCTAGCTAGTCGCCTATCTTTGTTCAGCACTTGTTGATCCAAAATATAATTTTAGCTAATAAATGCTTGACTGGGAGATTTCATGTGCCCTCATAAATCTACTAGGGAGTTCTTTATGGTTATGATTTATTTTTGAGAGTTGAATGAATTTTTCTATTCTATTTATAACCAGAAAATTGAGTAGATTCTTTATGGAGTCTATACCTTTGTTTGGCCAATAGAGCATTTTTATATAATGAACAATATGGTTTTTCACTTTATAATAAAGCTTTAGGCTCTTATTTACTAATGGTATGCTATTAGTTGTTAATGTTTTTGCTAAAAGATAATATTATAGATGACTATGTACATAGGAAATGGCTCATCCTGTGGATTTGAGAAGGAAAAGAATGCGTTATATTAGTATTATGTGTATGATGTTTGTGATGATGTTTGTGGTATATATGACTTGATATTTTATGAGATTAATGTATCTTAGAAGGCGTCAGTTGATAGCAAAAAAGAAAAAAGATAGAAAATTATTGAGATCTAAAAATCTAGATAAGCTTATTAAGGAGAGTGATAGAACATATGTGAGTCAACTCTGAATGGATAGAAGAATATTTGGTATACTCTGTGAGATACTTAGAGATATTGAGGGATTAAAAATTTCTCAAAATATATCCTTACAGAAAATTATTGCTATGTTTCTTTACATAGTGGTCCACCATCAGAAAAGTAGGATAATTGGAATTTTTTTTGATAGAAGCAGAGAAACTATGAATTGACAATTTTACTTGTATCTTAAAGCTATATTAAAATTATATAGAGAGTTGTTCAAAATCTCTTAGCCTGTTATAGAGAATTGCACAGATGATGCATCGAGATGTTTTAAGGTATATGATAATACACCTCATTCTATTTTGTTATTACTTAGATATTTATTTATTTTTTGATGTTTTAAAATTGGCTAAGAGCATTAGATGATACTTTCATTAGAGTGTTCGTTCCTGCGGAGGACAAACCAAGGTATCAAATAAGAAAAAGTGATATTGCAACCAATATCTTAGGTGTTTGTTCGCCTGACATGCAATTTATATATGTGCTACCCGATTGAAAGGGTTCTGCACATGATGCTCATGTGCTCTGAGATGCTATAACTAACCCAAATGGTTTAAGAGTACCTCAAGGTACGTATATATTGATGAACACAAATTTACAAATGAAGCTTATTTTAATTTGCTTGCCTTATAATTATAATATGTAATGTGTTTTCATTTTATATGTGTCAAGGTTGTTATTACTTGGCTGATTCCGGATACACCAATGGAGAGAGATTTCTTGCCCCATATAGAGGGCAACGTTATCATCTCAATAAGTGGAGTAATGGACGATGATCACAATCTATAGAGGAGTATTTCAATAAGAAATATGTCCAAGCTAGGAATGTGATTGAGAGATATTTTGGACTGCTCAAAGGATGATGGGCAATTCTTAGGAGCCCTTCGTTCTTCTCTATACAAACCCAATGTCGCATTATTATGGCTTGCTGTCTCCTTCACAACTTAATAAGGAGGTACATGCATAGAGATCCAATAGAAGAGGAAGAGAATGAAGAGGAAGAGGAAGGAGAGGAAAAACAGGGAGAGGATGAAGTTAAGTTCATCACCACTCTTGAGACATTTGACCATTGGATCAATTTCAGAAATACTCTAGCTTAACAAATGTTTAACAATTGGAGATCTACATCTTCTAGGAGTTGATTGTATTTTGTATTTTTTCTTTTGGTTCAAGTATGTTAGGTGAATATTAGAACATTGGAATGCAATGGTTCTTGCATTTATGCCTAATGCTTTATATAGGATGTACGGAGGTCTATTTTGTGGTTTGTATTTTTATGTGAGATTAATTGAAGAATATTCTTCTCCATATATGTCTACCTATTTATCAATTTTTAATCATATATATCTATCCTTCAGACATTTGGGAGGATTTCATAATAAATTTTTTTTTCCAAAATAGTTGTTATGTTCTCTGTATGCCAAATTGCAAGCCCATTTGTGTCAGGCAAAATCTTATTGGAGTAGAAAGCAAGTCTTGATCACTTCTGTCCAGCTGACTCTCTGATGTTTTAGCCTCAAAGCGGTCAAGCTGAAAGCAAGCAGTTATTTGCAATTAATGAGTAGCTTGCAGGATGAGTTTGTAATCCAAATTACTTCATATATTTTTAGTTCTTTGGTATAGTATGGTTCCTGAATAATGAGTAATATGGTTGAAACTTGAGAGCATATTCAAGATCAGGTATAAGATGCATGGCCTGCTTAATGTGACTTTCTAGTGATAGATATGATCTAGAACGATTTTTAATGCTTTCGATGATGCATTCCCTTATATATTGTATTTGATTTGAGACTTACACACTATAATTGTAAGGGTGAATCCTTAAGCTTGGAAAAACAAATATATTAGTCCATAGTCATAGGCTGAAGTATCACCTTTTTGGTCTCATCGTCCATGTGTACAACTTCTATCCACCATTTTTACTCCATCATTTTTACCATTAAGTGCTGCAAATGTCATATCTTTTTTTGTTATTTTTTACAGATCACATACCATATGTTGTGTTTGGAGATTATGTTGCATTCAACAATGAGAAAGGAGTTATTGAATAACTATTTTTTGGTTCAAGTATGTTTGGTGATTATGTTGCTATTTTTTCTCTGCTATTTCTTCAGATGTTGTTTTCTCTATTGGATATTTGTAGGAGTACGATGGACTTACAAATTTTTCTTTCTTATTGTTCCTCTTTAAGTTTTGATTGAATAACTCTTCACGATACTAGCAGTTTCTTTAGATTATGATAAAAGATATATGATTGTTTTAGTTGTCTTACTTTGTATTCATATATGATTGTTTTTCCTCATCTAGATGTACTTAAAATGATCTATAGGAAGGATAGGACAACGAAAAAGGATGCTGAAATATTTGCAGAGGCTATTGAGAATATAAAGAGAGAGGAGGTAGCTATTTTGGATAATGAAGATCCAATAGATCTGAGAATGGATGAGGATGATGGAGGCCACTCGATTACACAGTCTCCTTCGATAGAGAAAGCATCTAGTAGCAGTTCAAGAAAAGCAAAGAAGCAAAAGTTATCCAAGGAAAGGAGGCAAGAATGGCAAGAGAATCCAAATTTATGAAGACTTTAGAGGCTATGTCTAAAAGCCTTAGGACATTTATGTCGCGTATGGATACTCATTTTGGTACCATAGCTGAAGTACTGGCACGTGAGCGGGAGATGGCTGAAAAGAATGCAACGAAAGTAGTGGAAGAGCTACTTATATTGGAGGCATTGACTAGTGATGAGTGATAAAAATGGCTGATATTCTCACAGCAGAGTCTATAAGAGCGTAGTATTCTTCTCCCTTCCATCACACTTGAAAAGCAGTATGTGCTTAGCCTTTTTGACTAGAGCATTAGTGGATCAGATTTTAGATGTTAGTATTTTGTGTGATGCTATTATTAATGGAGTGTTTAATTTTTT
This sequence comes from Elaeis guineensis, assembly GCF_000442705.2. Lineage (NCBI taxonomy): Eukaryota > Viridiplantae > Streptophyta > Magnoliopsida > Arecales > Arecaceae > Elaeis > Elaeis guineensis. The sequence continues at coordinate 117,808,293 of NC_025998.2, read as the reverse complement.
TATTAGATTTTATAAAAATTTATTTTTATATGTTATTATGCAACCACTATGGTAACCTTGATTCTTGATGATTAGGCTTTTTTATGATTTTGTCAATGCATTGTGCTTAGCCTTACAGAATTATCTGTATCAATTTGGGGTTTATTCAGTTTTTAATATATCGTATTTTCATATATTCTAATATATCCTTCTCATTTTTCAATATATATAGTACAATATAAACAATTTTTGTCTCTAAATCAATAACGTTATGAGTTCCCCACTTTATCTAAAAAAAATACAATACTTCTAATTAATATTTTTTTTACTAAAAAAATCTAACTAGTTATCATATTAAATTATATATAATTTTTTTTAAAAGATATTTTTGATATCCATTGCTGAAAGTTTTAGAACTACATTGGAGAGAACCACCACTGATCTGTTAGTTAGATTTTCTAAATTAATAAATTATATTTAATTTTAAAATTTTAAATTAATAAATTATATTTCATTTTAAATATCTTGATATATATTTTTTTAGTATTAAATAAGATGAAAATATTAAAAATATTTGAAAATAATTAATTTTTAAAGATTTTAAGTTCAAAGATAAAAGATAAAAAATGAAATTTTGAATTGATTTTGATTCTTATTTTTAAATGAATCAAATAATAAAAATATGAATTATCCATTCTAATTTTGACTATTTCATTATAATTCATTTCGATTTCGATTCTGATTTCAATTTTTATTGCAAATTTTGATTTTCATTGCAAACTAAGCATCCGCCAAATATTTTTTTGACTAACCTTTTGAACGAAGCACTCAAGCACCGGATTATAATTAACACTCTATATATGAGGAGGGGGTGATCCATTTTGAGGGTGAACAAAGCCTGCAGCTCGAACACAAACTTGGCGCGTGAACAACTCAAACTCGTTGCCAGAGAAAGAAGGAAAAGGCCCCTGGGCGGATCAACAAACTAATTAACGATGACACGTGCCTTTATCATCGAACGGTAGGACGAAGAACCGAACTCGCCTTCACCGGCCGGCCCGTCGCGACCGTCGAACCGGCGAAACACTTCAAAAAGGCAAGGGCATTCCTGCAGTTTCGCCGCCATCACACTCCTCACATCGGGCTCCGCAATCCTTTTCGTTTCTTAAACACCACCACCACCGCCACCGGCGAAGTTCCGTTCACCGCCCGCACAGCCACGACCTCCGACGCCCTCAGCAGCGCCGCCACCGGCGCCGCCGCCCTCACCGCTCCTCCGCGCCGCGCCGGGCCGACCACCAAAACCCCTGCCCTCCCCGGCCGCAGCACCCTCTCCATCTCCAGCACAATCCTCGCCGGCGCCACGGCCCGGTCCAGAGCAGCGGAGAACACGAAGTCGAACGCCGCCCGCCGGAACGGCAGCCTGCCGCACCTCTCCATCGCCCCCACCACCGGGAGCACCCCCATCCTCTTCATCGCGGCGGCGGCCGCAGGGCTGGAGCCGCGGCCGACGCAGAGGGCGCGGTCGCCGCGCCAGAGCCACTTCCGGGCCATCAGATCCACTACCACGGCATCCAAAATGGGTGCCGGGAGGGAGATGCCCAAGGTGACGGGCGCGCCGTCGCAATCGTCGTAGGTGGGGTCGATCTTCCGAAGGGATGCGAGGATGGGGAGCACGGCGACGGCGGTGGAGACGAGGAGGATCTTGATCACGAGGGATCGAGAGAGTAGATGATGGTAGATGAGTTTGGGCTTGAAGAGGTCGAGTTCGAACCTTCCCATGGGGGAAGCTCGAGTTAGAGTTAGGGTTTCTCACCAGATGAACTAGGGTGTCTCGAGGGCGGAGGGAGGTGGGAATTAACGGGTACAGAAGCGGGAGGAGGTGTGGTTACCGCCAATGAGGAGGAGGAGAGGTAGCGGCGAGGGAAGCGAGACACGTGCCGGGACGCGGAGGTGGCTCGTGCGTGCCATCGTTAATAGGAGGGAAGAGGCTGGAGAGGAGGAGAAGAGAGGAGATGGGTGTCGGTGGTGGGGGGAGGCGTTTCATTTGTTAATGTGGGATGTGAGGAACAACCCCTCGATGCGGTCGAAATTACAAAGCTGCCACGGCGTGCTCGATGCGAGTCCATTATCGATACTGTAATCGTACAAAAAAAAAAAAAGAGGCTGAAGTTACTCCCTTTCTCCTCCGATGTGGGGGGTGGGGGAGGGGGGGGGGGCGCGGCCATCACTCCTTTGCACCATGCCTTGATTTGATCTCGTGCATCACATATGCCTTTTGATTGCTGACTCTTTTGTCTGTTGGATCTCGTCAACTTGGTTGCAGAGAAACAGGCATCAGTTGTGGCTGCACCTTCCTGTTTCGATCTCATAAATTAAATTTCACTCATTCCTGTCAAGAGATTAATGGGCTACCTGAGGAAGCCAGTTAAGCCATTTGTCCATATTAAAATGCATTAAGGGTCCATTTGAATGCAACCATTTCGACAATGCCCGTAGCAGGTGGGCTGTGGGGTGTAGCCTACATTGGCCAATAGGCTTGAATGCTTGATGTGTTGCCAAGGTTTTCATCCGAGAAACCCATCTGTTAGCTTGATCCACCTACCTTGAACGAAGTTACAAAAAAAAAAATCCTGCAAATGTTATGCCACGTCTGAATTCTTATGCATTCATGTTGTTCATGAAGCTAATTATATGGCTGATTAGCTGGCTAACTTTGCAGTGAGTTTCCTCTCACCTTTGTTATCCAAAAAAAAAAAAAAACAAAAAAGCTTGCGGTTCCAATGTCCAGGCAACCAAGTAATTCTAATCCCCATGTCAGGTGACATGCTGATGCTTTTATTGCAGCCTTAGATTAAGTACATGTTGGAGTTGGCTTTAGAGCTGTTTGATTCCTCCGGCTTCCATTCTTTATCATGTCATCCAATATAAATTCTTTATATCTGGCTTTGGTATCCCATGGTTGATTAATTTCTCAAATAAAACTAAAGGTGTGTGGGTCCTTAATCATGTAGAATCTGTACGAAAAAAATCAACGAATAGAATACTGCCATGTTTAGACATCTCAATCCTGCAACTACTGCTGGCGGAGGCCCGGACACATCATATGTACCATGAATTATTGATGATCTAAGCCATCTAATTAATTATTTACACTAAATTATTGACAACAGATATATTTAATTATTATGGGGAATAACTGATACGCAGATGCTTGGTGATTGAGATGGAAATGTGAACAGAGCTGCTGCAGTCTTTAAAGTATAAACCGCGGTATATTATGCCTTGGAATTGATGGGAACATCTTATAGCATGCTGTAAGAGGTATTTGCACCACAAATAAAGCAATGATAATAAACGATGTAACTAAACTATAGAAGCGTCCCACGAAGGAATAAAAAGAAACAGACCAGATACATGGGGAAAATCCTTGAAGAAAGAAAAACAATAGGGCAAACAGAGCTGTGTAATTAGAATAAATGAGTATAATCTCTCATATCCTTTATCTTAGGTTTGAGGCATTACATAATATTGGAGGTGTTGTAGCCTATCTCCGATGAGATAGTCAGTCGAAAGTCGAGTTGTTATGTCTTGACGTTGAACGCAACGAACCTGCAAAATAAATCCACTTATAAGAAGTTATCCGGTGGAAGATCATCCGATGCTTAAGTTAGTCGGAGAAAAGAAACAGCTAAAGAGCTAAAAGCGAGAGCGAAAGTTTATATTAATAAAGCTTACTAGGTCTCTCATTACTTACTGATATTTATAGGGTAGGTGATGCCGTTACTGCATAGCTCTCGTCTCTGAACGTTCGAGACGTTGGAATTATGATATTTAATGGGCGGTTACCTCATTAACTATCGTTAAGATCGAGTAATGGGCCGCTCGTAGGCGACTATTGTGCTTCACGTTCGCATGTAGTTAATATCCATACCGAATAACTGTTGTCGATTTTCAAATGTACAGTATTCAAGTAGTCGGTATGGCATCGAGGAAGTAATCAGCTATATGCTGAATATCACCAACTAATCATAGGTTGCATGTCAAACCAAGTCGGTTAAATACCGACTTGGTTAAGTCCGTTGCTCTTAGTTGGTGGTTGAGTCCCGTTAATCTTAGTCGATCGAACTTCGATTCGGTTCAGACTCATTGATCTAAATTAGGTTGAATCATAGTAACTCATCCGGTATGGAGACAAAAAAGAGTTAATCATTGCACACCTAGTCAGTTGGGAAGCGAGTAAAAAGGTTAGTCGACCAAACGACGAAGATCTATCCCAACAGAAGGAATACAAAGTTATCCTCTAGGCTTCTAGGAGATAAATTACTTGCCACAAAGCAAACTTCATCTAAGATGGAGAAGCCCTTATTCTGCAGAAATCATCTTGCTCCAGGTGGATCCAAACCATCGTGGCAATCAATAATCAGCTTGGAGAAAATCTACGCAGAAGCCTATTCTTCTCTCTCCCACCCCTTTGTTTCTGTTCTTAGTAAATGTTCATTAAACCCTATTTAATGTGCCCAAATCGATCGCCAAAGCTACCTTACAAAATCTACGTAGAGAGCTCTGGGTTGTTCCTAAATCCTAACTAGAGTTTACATCGACTAGTAGTGCTGACCCTGAGCCACTCTTTAAGCCAAAACTATATTCAACTTCAGACTGGATCTATTTAAAATTTGATATTCTATGCCGAAGCTCGGGCCCATGATCAACTCTAACATGGACCTTCTCCACGGAAATGATTAAGTAGACATTGTGTTCAAATAGGATCTTCACCCACCAGTCTAAGCTTACACAAGATTTTTGTGTATTAAGACATTACACATGAGAATACTGAAGTTTTCCATAATGATCCATCAAACTGAGTTATTGGGAATTAGTCTTCACCCCAGGATGATTCCCCATGCAGGGAAAGCATCGGGCAGCAGCCACCGGCACCACATAGATGGCAAGGTGGCAAAATTGTAATTTCATCCAAATCTGAGGGGCATATTAAGAAGAATTGCCTCACGCTCTCTCTCTCTCTCTGGCCAGTAATAATACCACCGAGCTCCACCCGCCCTTCTCCTCCTTCCAACAGCCCCCCCCTCCCTCCAGCCCCCCGCAGACAAAACCCTAACCCTAACATGTGATCCTCCCTTTTGCCCCCGCCGATGATCTCTCCGATGGCTTCCGTCCGCGTCCCCGCCCGCGTCTGGCTGCCACTCCAGCAAACGTACCGCCGTCTCCTCGTGGGTGGAAATCACACCTCCTCCAGGTTCTGCACTCGCTAAAGTCTTCTTCCTCCCCCTTGCCGGCTTTCTATCTCCTCAAGTTTTTCCCCCTAAAAACCGCTCCTTTGGTGCAAGCAATGGCGCCGACCAGATCCATGGTCCTCAAAATCCTCGTGGCCTCCGCCACATTGGCGGCGGCGGCCCTCCTCCTCCTCGACCTCGCCGCCAGAATCGGCGGCACCTCCGGCGGGTGCGACGCCTTCCTCTCGGAAATCCCTGCCCCCCTCGCGAACTCCACTGATCTCGACGCGGCCTTCCGCGAGCTGATCGCGAGGAACTGGCTCTCCCCCGGCGGCCGCGCGATCTGCGTCGGGCCGGGCTCTGGCGCCGCCGCCGCAGCCGCGCAGCGGCTGGGATTCCGCACTGCCACCGTCGCCGCCCCCCCGGCCGCCTGCTGCGGCCTCCCCTTCGCCGCGGCGTCCTTCGACCTCGCCTTCTCCGCGGCGCTGGACCGGGCCCGAGTGCCGGCCCGGGTGGTTTTAGAAATGGAGCGGGTCCTCCGGCCCGGCCGCGTCGGCGCGGTGCTTCAGCTCGTGTCCGGTCCGGGTCTGATGAAGGCGGCCGCGCCGGTCGCCTCTTTACTGCGGTCCTCTGAGGTGATCGGAGCCCGGGCGGTGAACGGATCCGCGATGGTGGTGTTCAAGAAAAGAGGCCCCCCGGGGTCGGCGAGCAGCGGGCTCGGCGGTGGCACGTGCGACAACGCAATGACGAAAACGCCCCTGGTCTTTGACGAGATTATCGAACTTGCGCGCGCCGCCCTCCTCCTGCGGGGGGCCTTCTGGTAAATTGGCATAGGCACACGTGCCAATTCCTACGTATCTGTTTAAATAAAGGGCCGGCTCTCTCTCCCTCTAACCGCGTTTCGGCGTCAGTGGAAGCGTGACCGCGTGAGTGAAGGAAGCAGGCTGTGTGTTGTGTCGTTTTTTAGTATTTCGAAAGTTTGGAGAAAAAACAAAAAAGAAAATAGTGACGGTGGGGAGTGACTCTCAGAGTCCTGACTGCTGTCTCGTCTAGCGTTCGATATGATGTGTGTTAATAAAGTGGGGTCCACCTTAGATGGGGATTCCTCGATTGATGTGGTCCGTTTGATTTAGTTGTGATTGTCATTTGGAGATGCTGGTACACCGTGCATCAGGTGGACCTGCTTCTTCTGTGGTCTGTGGTAATTGAATTGCTTTCTTTAGTTTTTGTTTTTTACTCTGGTATTGGTATGGTCTGCTCCCTCGTTTTGGTTCCAATCCGGCAATTTGGCTAGCCTTTGCAGATTGTAGGTTGTTGATATTATAGCACCTATCCTGTGACTGTGAGTAAAGTCTGATCCTTGCAGGCTCATGTTAAGAAGTCGTTAGCGTGGGATGGTGGTGGAACGTTTGCCAACCTACGGTGACTTACTTTATAAACCGCGAACTTTGGATTTGCTGGTTCCTTGGACCCGCGAACTTTGGATTTGCTGGTTCCTTGGACCCTGGATAGAGGGACAAGAGAGAGTGAGACTTTGAAATAGTTTTAGATTGAACAAGAAGCAAAGCTTGACTTACGGTTAGTTTGAAAAAAGAAATAAAAATGGAGCTGAACTCGAGGTGAAATCACACCTCCAGAGTTTGCATTATACTGTATATTTCTCGTCAAATTGTCATTTGAGGATAACTGCAGGGTAGAGGTCTCACCCCATGCATCTTGAAACCGAGGGCAAAATGGCAGTGTAGGTAGATAAGTAATTACTGATGGAATAACACTTGCTTTTTCTCTGGGCTTAAGATTCTGACAATCAGAATATGAAAGATTCACCGAGAGGGCAAATTATCCAATGGGAATTTGGTAGAAGCCCTTCCAATCAGTTTTCTAGTTAGATGATAGATACAATCACTTTGTATTTGTCATATGGATAGACATGATAGATACAATCACTTTGGAAGAGAGGTATTAGTGCATAGAAGAGTGATGACTAATACCTTCAGAGTAAAATCTCAGTGCATGATGAGGCTGTCAGTGGCCGAGTTAGTGAACTTTATTGTGTCGATATATGAAACTTGAGTGTGATCTTACCTTCGTCCAATATTTTAGTGATGCTTTCACTTGTTCTATTATATTTAAAAGAAAATCAATGCAAAATTTTTGGGGGTGTTGGTGCAAAAATCTGCTTGCGTCGGAGAAGCTGGAGTCGGGGAAGTCGCGGTCGCCACCGGGACCTGCAAAGAAAGTCTAAACCGGAGGTGGGGTTGCTCCGACAAGACCCTCCGACGCTCAAGTCAGTTCTCTACCTCAACAAGAATGGAGTGCTCGAACGGAGAATTTAGCAGAGTTTTGAGATAAGAAATGAGCTTATAGAATAACGTATCTGGGTCCCCCTTTTATAGGCGGAGGAGGCAACGGATTGATGGCGACGTTTGTAACCGTCTGGCAGTGGGCTGCCCAGGGTCAGGCGGAGTTTGCTGCGAAGAGTAGTGGAACGGACCCGTGGCTATCGCTGGGGCGTGCCACGTGGAGTCTGCCGCGTGAAGTGGGGCGGCGTTTGTCGTCGTGACTTGCCAGTGGATGGAAGAATCGCGCGGTATCCGTTGCAGGAGGTGGAGCAGGATCGCGGCCGTTTATCGTGGCTTGTCAGGTAGTAATGGAGCCGCGTGGGATCCGTCATAGGGAGTGGAGCAGTACTGCGATCGTTAATGCGGCCTGTCAGGGAGTGGTGGAGCTGCACGGAATCCACCGCAGGAAGTGTAGCAGAATCGTGGCCGTGATTGTGGCCTGGGAGTGCAGATCTGTCCGCTGAAGTTCGGCAGTGGTCGGAGTCTGCCCCCACGTAGGGGTCCGGGCGGAGTCCTCCTCGCGGTTGGAGTGGTGGGTGGAGCCCGGCTCCCGTGGGAGTCCGGACGGAGTCTCCCTGCAATTAAAGTCAAAGGAGAGGTCCGGCTCCCGTAGGAGTCCGGACGAGGCTTACCAGCGGTTGATGTTGAGGACGGAGCCCGGCTCCCGTAGGAGTCCGGGCGGAGTCTACTTGCGGTTGAAGTTGTCGGCGGAGTCCGGCTCCCGTAGGAGTCCGGACGAAGTCTGCTCGTAGCTGTTGGAGTTGAGGACGAAGCCCGGCTCCCGTAGGAGTCCGGGCGGAGTCTCCCTGCAATTAAAGTCAAAGGGGAGGTCCGGCTCCCATAGGAGTCCGGACGAGGCTTACCAGCGGTTGATGTTGAGGACGGAGCCCGGCTCCCGTAGGAGTCCGGACGGAGTCTACTTGCGGTTGAAGTTGTCGGCGGAGTCCAGCTCCCGTAGGAGTCCGAACGAAGTTTGCTCGTAGCTGTTGGAGTTGAGGACGAAGCCCGGCTCCCGTAGGAGTCCGGGCGGAGTCTCCCTGCAATTAAAGTCAAAGGGGAGGTCCGGCTCCCGTAGGAGTCCGGGCGGAGTCTACTTGCGGTTGAAGTTGTCGGCGGAGTCCGGCTCCCGTAGGAGTCCGGACGAAGTCTGCTCGTAGCTGTTGGAGTTGAGGACGAAGCCCGGCTCCCGTAGGAGTCCGGGCGGAGTCTCCCTGCAATTAAAGTCAAAGGGGAGGTCCGGCTCCCGTAGAAGTCCGGACGAGGCTTACCAGCGGTTGATGTTGAGGACGGAGTCCGGCTCCCGTAGGAGTCCGGGTGGAGTCTACTTGCGGTTGAAGTTGTCGGCGGAGTCCGGCTCCCGTAGGAGTCCGGACGAAGTCTGCTCGTAGCTGTTGGAGTTGAGGACGAAGCCCGGCTCCCGTAGGAGTCCGGGCGGAGTCTCCTTGCAATTAAAGTCAAAGGGGAGGTCCGGCTCCCGTAGGAGTCCGGACGAGGCTTACCAGCGGTTGATGTTGAGGACGGAGCCCGGCTCCCGTAGGAGTCCGGACGAAGTCTACTTGAGGTTGAAGTTGTCGGCGGAGTCCGGCTCCCGTAGGAGTCCGGACGAAGTCTGCTCGTAGCTGTTGGAGTTGAGGACGAAGCCCGACTCCCGTAGGAGTCCGGGCGGAGTCTCCCTGCAATTAAAGTCAAAGGGAAGGTCCGGCTCCCGTAGGAGTCCGGACGAGGCTTACCAGCGGTTGATGTTGAGGACGGAGCCCGGCTCCCGTAGGAGTCCGGGCGGAGTCTACTTGCGGTTGAAGTTGTCGGCGGAGTCCAGTTCCCGTAGGAGTCCGGACGAAGTCTGCTCGTAGCTGTTGGAGTTGAGGACGAAGTCCGGCTCCCGTAGGAGTCCGGGCGGAGTCTCCCTGCAATTAAAGTCAAAGGGGAGGTCTGGCTCCCGTAGGAGTCCGGACGAGGCTTACCAGCGGTTGATGTTGAGGACGGAGCCCGGCTCCCGTAGGAGTCCGGGCGGAGTCTACTTGCAGTTGAAGTTGTCGGTGGAATCCGGCTCCCGTAGGAGTCCGAACGAAGTCTGCTCGTAGCTGTTGGAGTTGAGGACGAAGTCCGGCTCCCGTAGGAGTCCGGGCAGAGTCTCCCTGCAATTAAAGTCAAAGGGGAGGTCCGGCTCCCGTAAGAGTCCGGACGAGGCTTACCAGCAGTTGATGTTGAGGACGGAGCCCAGCTCCCGTAGGAGTCCGGGCGGAGTCTACTTGCGGTTGAAGTTGTCGGCGGAGTCCGGCTCCCGTAGGAGTCCGGACGAAGTCTGCTCGTAGCTGTTGGAGTTGAGGACGAAGCCCGGCTCCCGTAGGAGTCCGGGCGGAGTCTCCCTGCAATTAAAGTCAAAGGGGAGGTCCGGCTCCCGTAGGAGTCCGGACGAGGCTTACCAGCGGTTGATGTTGAGGACGGAGCCCGGCTCCCGTAGGAGTCCGGGCGGAATCTACTTGCGGTTGAAGTTGTCGGCGGAGTCCGGCTCCCGTAGGAGTCCGGACGAAGTCTGCTCGTAGCTGTTGGAGTTGAGGACGAAGTCCGGCTCCCGTAGGAGTCCGGGCGGAGTCTGCTCGCTGTTGAAATTGTCGGTGACGGAGTCCGGCTCCCGCAGGAGTTCGGGCGGAGTTGTCATGTAGTCGATTCCGCTGAGGACTTCGGCTGTGGGTATTTTATACCCAACAGGAAGGTTTTGGGTGGGTTTTATAGTTCCCACTCTTTCCCCTGTGGAATCAGATAACTTAATTCTTGTCCCTGTTATTTCTCTCTTCTTATCCCCTGTGAAAATGTGCTAGAATTTTTCTTTTATTTTTTTTATAAACTTGGTGAAATAAGAATATTTAGTTTTGAAACCGAGACCTCCTTTAGAGGGAGAGGGTGCCAATTAGGGGACCTAGCTTTCATTGATTTGTTTATAATTTAAAATAAAGCTTTACTTTGTACCATCTTAGTTTTATGGACCATCCATATATTTTTATTTTGGCTCAAAGCAGAAAGTCTCAACTAGTTGGTGCTTCTTTGGGTAATCTAAGGGTACCGGTAGGGAGTAATGGTTCTTGTGTAAGTATGTGAAATATTGTGGGCGCCGCGCCAAGTGCATGCTTCACTGGCGAGGAGATTTTTTATTAAAAGGATCATCTCTGTGCATTTCTTATCAGATGTTCATTTTTTTCTTTCCGTTTCTCTATTGGGGCTCACCATAGGCCTTAATATGTTTTATTAAGGAGGGGGAAAGAGATTAAGAAAAGGAGGGAAAGAGATTGCTTTGTAGGTTGGCGATGGATAGGGCATCATCTATCAGTACATTATGGGTATGGTTTGTGAAATTTGAATAAAGAAATATTTATGTGCATATCTTTATAAATTATTATTTTTTGCATATATCTCTTTGTATCTTTATAAAATATTTCTTTTTACACATCTACCCTTATGAGCTAGATATGTATAAGGATGTACATGGAAAAAAATAAAATAAAAAACCATAGAGAATAATAGCAATCGAAGTGTTGGGTGGATGTCTGATCAGGACACCATCTCTCAAGATTTTTTCAGTAATGCACGGTGCAGCAAGAAGAAAAAAGAAATAAACAGAAAACAATCAAAATACGTGGATCAGCCAAAAAAAGCTCGTCTCCACGGAGCATGCAAACTTCACTATGAAAAAGAAATATTACAAGAGGAGATCTCACCCTCAACCATCATATATCCAATTTCTTTTTCATAGAAAGTTTTCTCTCACAAAAACTTTCTCTTTAGGAAGATCACCCTAAACTCCTGAAGTGACCGCTGTTCATGGTCCAGGAGCTTTCTGCTCCTCCTCTTAGCGCCGCAGCTCCTCTCTCTCTTCATGGGTTCTCTGTTTCCACGCACGTCTCTCTATTTCCACCGAAGAAACCACGCCGCGAGACCAACAGGGCACCACCTGGGTTCTTCTCCCGTGAAAAACCAAAACCACCGCAGTCTGCTCACTGTTCGTGGCCTTTTAAAGGCTTAAACACTCAATTAGAAAATGATTAGGAGTCCTAAACAAAGCCACATAACCTTTCCAGCCATTGGATTAAGACCGCAACATCCCAGAGCCATCTGATGGCGATCGATCCACGGAATAGTGCTGTAGACCGCACGAAATATATGAAAAACGCCCACGCAGTCCACGCGCCTGGCCGTGGACCACCTGGTCCACGATAGACTGCGAAATCGGGCTCTCAGTGGCATGCTGGGCCTAGGCTGCGCCCGCCTAGGCCTGGGCTGACCCGCACGCTCTTGCGCCTGTGCTTCGGCTGCGTCCCACGCACCCGGGCCTAGGCTGGCCCGTGCGCCCCGCGCGCCTGGGCTTGGGCTAGGCCCGTGCGTTGGCTCGCCTGGGCCGCGCCCTGCCACGTGCGGCCGTGCCGCCGTTGCTCCGCCGGCCCGTCGCCGGACACCGACCGTCTTCCACCGTCTCGGGTTTTGTGCCAACTTCAAAAGCGTGTATCTTCTCCGTTCGAGCTTCATTTTGGGTGATCTTGATCTCGTTGGACTCTGTTTTTCGTCGCGGACCTTGCTGTGGGCTCAATATGGACTGAATCTCGAGACATCAAATTCTAACACCGAAGTTTATTGTTAAAAAATATATATTTTTTTATTTTTTAACTAAATAATCTTTATTCTGATATTCGAGCATATTCTGATATTTCGATTGTTATAATTCAACCTACATTATTGGTGCTTATACCATAAATTGTTCAATGGTTGAGTGATAACTGTATTCATTTAAAAACATGCTACTGCCTACTTAGTTTCTCTTTCTATTTAAGAATAAGAACCCTTTGGTTCGTGGAAAGAATTTTTTTTTACTTGTAATGTTATTTGAAGAAGTTGATTCCAAAGTGTATGATATTTGAAAAATGATTTTGGCATAATTGGTATATTATGAGAGAGTAATTTATTTTAGAATGGCTTATATTTGGTTGAGCATCTATTTTTATGAAAAAACTATATAAAATATCTATTATATTCTTAATAGATATAAGATTATCTTTTTATTTCCAAACTTTATATAAATATTAATATAATATTGATATAAATATTATATTAATATTAATATTAATATAATATTGAAATATTATATTAATATTAATATTAATATAATTAGGTCTTAATATTTATATTAATATAATATAACTAGATAATATTAAAATAATATTTTTGGGAATAAAAAAAGGCTTCTAATTTTCATCCCATGGGAATTCAAAAATCCATGTTCTCCATGAGTTCTTTTTCCATGAAATATGGGAATTATATTTTTATGGAAAGACTTTTCCGATCTCCCTCCTTTGGAAACTTCAACCAAATAAAAGGAGTTTTTTCTACTTTTCAGGAATCATACTTCCCCCTCTTCAAGTCTTGTGAACCAAATGAGTCCTAAGTAGATGGTGAAAGAAAAGTTAAGTTTAAAATGGAATTTAAGGTGAATACTAAAATGAAGATGAGGATAAGTTTTTTTTTTTTTTTCAGATTGGGGAAATGGCTATATAAGGTCATCGTGACATCTGGACATCCCTTCATGAGTCTGCCATGGTGTTTGTTCGGTATGTTTTCTGAGAGATGAATAGAGTGATAGACTGGATTGCTTCTTAAATTGCTGAGCATATCGGAAATTAGATCTGATGATAGGATGAGACGTGCCCACGGATCTTGCAGGATCTTTTACTTTGTGACTTTATGTATTGTATTCACATTAGAGTATGTAATCACCTGCCCGTATCAAAAAAGAAAAGAAAAGAAAAAAAAAAAAAAAGGGTATATAAGGCCACTTAGTTACATCCTTAATTACATGGTCAAAGCTAAGCATGGTTGATACAACAGTGAGAGACCCACCTTCGGTGATGATCTTCTAAGTTTGCTTATAATAGTTATTTGCAGATCCTCTCATATAGCCCAGACCTGTGCAAACAGCAGATCTTTTGATTGTATCCTCTTATTACCTATACCATAAGCATGGCCATTAGAGTTTAAAATTCTAAGAACAAAAACTATCCTCTTTATACCTATAAACATAAGCATAATTATCAGATTTTCTAAGAACAAAACCTGCCCCAGACTATGGGGACTTCTTGCTGAAGGAGCCATTAGTATTGATTGGCCTTGACCCATTCTCCTGGAGGAGGTTCCCATTTAACCCAGATAGATTGGTTTAGTGAAATGTGATGCTGGGTTGCATGGTAGTAAGCTTGGGCATGCAATTTGCTCTATTAGCAATCCTCCATGGGTTCTCCTTCCTGTAACCAAAAAATAACATGATTCCAGGCTACTAAATCTGCATAAGTGTTAGCAATCTACCGATGATAGAATCCTTGTCACTCCATCACTTTGAGAAAGGCAGTTGCATGATCCATTCCCATAACCATGCTGCCAAATCTCTATAGAATATCTACACTAAAAGAAACAATATTACCAGATTTATTATGTGATTGAGAAAAGGATTAGAAGCAAATCCAAATCTATTTAGATGTTGGTGAGTAGGCAACCATTCATTTCTTTATTCTGTTAGAGTAGTTGCTGAATACACTGCCGCTGTTTGTACCTGTTCCTCTGTACAAGGTCCGTTTTCCAGCTTCGGTGAGCACTGCTGGTCACTGATATGGTTTTTTTTTTTTTTCTCTCTGTTTTTCTTGGGTTGTATGCTTCTGTTCTATTTTTTGGGTGGCTCCCCTGTCTTTGGTCCCCTGTGCTGCTCTTTGAGAGGCCTGAAACTCCTGAATTTCTTCTCTTTTTCTTCCATTTTGTGGAAGGAATACAAAGAATTGCAAACTAGAAATGGCATGCATATTCCAATATCCATTGTCCATGAGGACATATTTGGTTGAAGGTAGTTAGAGTCTGGAATGAAAATGAAAATGTGGGACCCTCGTTCCAGCTGTTTTATTGAGCTATTAAGGAGAGTTCCATTTCCATTATATTTGGGAGGGGAACGAGAATATCTAAATCCCTCAAAATCCAATCCCTACTCTCTTTTAATACTCAAATACTAGTCTGATTCTAATTCTGATTTTGGTTATGAATCAAATGTGTTAGGAGATATGACCATTTCAATTTCCATTTCAATTCATTCTGATTCTAATTCTGACTATGACTCAAACACACCCTAAATTAAGCAATTTTATGCAATTGAGAGATGATATCAATAATCAAGTGGGCTTGTAGGCTAGTGGTGCACCCCTAGCCCATGAAGATGCAAGACCCTAGCCTACCTGTGATTTTGTTGACTGCCTTGGGAAGTACAGGGAAGTATGTTTAAAATTTCTCGACCACTAAGAACATTTCTAGGAATTTTAAGGTTCAACTTGTTATACTTCATGGACGTAAGACAGACTGGGAACAGACTACATTGCAGAACATTCAGATCCTGTTTAGCAACCATAGCAGTTCTGACTATTGGATGATCTTTGATGCCGAAACCCCCTATCCTCAGGGAGTTTAAGAACCTCCAGACAAAAATAAATGCGTTTCCCTGTGATCTTTACGCTTCCCCCATGTAAAATGCACTGATAATTTTGCTCATGTTAGCAAGAATTAGACTCAGGTTTCCAAGACAATGCAAGCCAATAAATGGCTAGAACATTAGTAATAGCATCAACTAGAATTATCCGGCTAGCAAGGGACAAATTTTCTCTTTAGCAACCAACTAACTTTTAATTTTTATCATGAAATGATGACCATCCATAGGTAGCTGAATACCAGCAATCTGAACCCCAAGATTCATGAAAGGCCACTGACCTATCTGAATGTCTAAACTATGGTCCACTGATCTTTGCAATTTAGGATGCATTCACTTTGGTCAGTAAATGATAGACTTATCAGCATTAACGATTTGGTGAGTGGGAATCCCAGTAGCTGGCAAACACATTCCTATAAGCAACACAATCATCAAGAGAAGCTTTAGTAATCATGAACACATCATCAGCATGTAACATATGACAAATTTTAGATACATGAGTGTGGTGCTAAATCCTTGTTAGTCTATGCAACCCCAACACTCTATGTGGGACATTATTAAGCACTAGAGAGCATAAAATAAAAAAAGTAGGATCATAAGGGATCATCTTGCCTAATGCCACACTTACCTTTAAACCAATGCTAAGGCTTAACATTAATAAAGAGCCACGATGGTGGGAATGGATATGCAAGTCATGATGATACATTGGATCCACATTCTAGCTAGGAAAGCTCATTTATCTAAAAAGCACCTAATAAATTGATTCCTAACTTAGCATATCATAGACTTTTTCCATGTCCAGCTTAATCATCATAAGCTGGTTCTTTTTGTCATATATCATATGAGTCACTTCGTGGGAAAAAGTTATATTACCATGGATACTACAATCAGCCATAGAAGCAGCGTGCCCAGGGCTAATGGGATTTCCTGATAGAGGCTTCACATGATTGATTAACAATTTGGCAAGAATTCTATAAGCCAGATGTGATATCCTAGCCCCTCAAATGACACAAATTGGCCGCACAAATTCTAAAGCAAAAAAAAAATCCGAGAGGAAGAAGGCTTCCGATGAGAGTCTCCTTCTTCTTTTCGATTTCATTAGAAGACAGACGATTTTGAGTGGGAATCGGTCTCCCTCCACTCTATTTAATAAGCCACCATCCTCTCCCTTAGATCTCACATCCGATTGTTGGAGATCACCAATGATTTTCTTTTTCTTTCCTCTTCTTTTTTGCTGAAGCTTGCCATTGTATTAGATAGAATCAGAGCCGGCCACCATCGGAAAAATAGATATGAAGTTGGCAATTATTGATTAACCCTCCTCCCATTCTTCTTTACCCGTTAACTTTGGATTTTCGGCCGACAACCATCAGAGTTCTTTTCAAAACTCGAACATTGTTATCTCTCCTATTTTTCCAAGACTTATCTCTCTCTTTCTGACCACTAGTATCACCACCACTTGAAGTTGAACCCATGGTCTAGTACCCCAACCTCCTTAACACCCTTTAAGTTAGAGCTATGGTTGTCGGTGATTAGCCAACGGTGAAAAAAATGAAGACCAAAACTCCAGCTTTCCTTGGTTTCTGCCCATATATTTTTAATTTTTTCGGTATTGTTGCCATCGACCACCGATTGTGGAATGCTCGGTTGAGCCGCTATGACTCTAGCCGCCATCGACCAAAGCCATCGTCGGTTGGGGCTTTCCTTTGTTCCATGTAGGAGGGGTGACCTGAGATTTCCTATTTTGCCTAGGAAATGAGAAAAATAAAAGAAAGAAAGAAAAAGAAATAGAAGAGAGTGTTCTCTCTCATCTCTTTCTTGATTTTTTTCTCCTTTCTCTCTCCTTGGAATTGTTTCTCTCTATTTTTTTCTTTAAAAAGTTTCATTTTGTCTCTCTCGAATTTTCTCTCTCTAAGACGTTAAATTCAATAAAGTGATCTCATACTACAAGAAATCTGATCTTTTGCAATGAAATTTTTTAGTCGCTAAAGATAAAATTTTCATTGCTAAAACTATTAGCGACGAAATTTTTCATCGCTAAAAATTTGTAGAGAAAATCTAGTAGCAAAAGGTCTTAGAGACGAAAAAATTTTATTTCGTCACTAAAATTACTCAACCACACGACAGAAAAGTTTGTAGTATTAGCGATGAAATTTTTTCATCGCAAAAGCTTATACTTTCGTCACTAAAATTACGACGAAAAATATTTTCATTGTCAAAAATGAATATTATTTATTGAAAATTTTTATTTTTATCTTTTTTAATTTTAGTAATGAAAATAAAATTTTGTTGTAAAATTTGGTGACAAAAAATAATTTTTGTCGCAAAATTTAGCGATGAAAAATAATTTTTGTCACTAATTTAGTGACGAAAAAATAATTTCGTCGCTAAGTTTGCGATGAAAAAAAATTTTATCGTAAAATTTGTGATGAAAAAAAATTTCATCGTAAAAAATTTAGTTGCAAAATTTATGATGAAAAAAATTTTCTCATAATTTTAGCAACGAAAAAAATAATTTCATCGCTAATTTAGCGACAAAAATAAAATTTCATTGCTAAAATTGAGATGAAATTTTATTTTCATCGTAAATTTAGCGATGAAATATGAAATTTTGTCGCTAAAAGAAAAATAAAATAAAATAAAACTTATGATGAAAAATTTTATTTTTTAGTGATAAAAATTTATTTCATTGCAATTTTAGCGACAAAAAATATTTCATCGCAATTTTTAGTAGACGAAATTTTTGATTATTTTTTGTGAGGAAATTAATATTTCTTTGCTAAATTAAGTCAGGGATGAAATAAAATATTTTTTACTATTTTTTCCATGAAAGTATATGTTTAAATATAAATTTTCATCAGATTAAACATATTTTACATAGAAACGTATGAACACAATAAAAATATTCAAATTCGAAGTAATAATAAATTTCATATCTATCATTATCAGATACAAAAGTATAAATTTATATATCATTTAAAATTAAAAAAATTATAATCTATACATCATCACAGTCGTTGGTCTCATTCCCTTCTTCAAACGTCAATCTCTGACTCGATGTATGTTGCGATGGCTGTGCAGAGACGGCATCATGCGACTATAGAAGTGCTAATTCGAAGGTATCGATACCGAGCTATCCCGCCATCGCAGCCACCATCCTTTCTAACATTTGGGTGCAAATCATCCAATAAATAATTTGATCCTGCATCATGCTCATCGATGTCCTGACTGCCTCTGGCACCGAGGCATCATCAGATCGGTCGGATTACAAACTGTGAGATTTTTTTGAGTGCATGCTGTGCCCAGACCCTAGCTACAGTCCGAGGATGGCATCCAAGATCGCATCATCTGTCATCGAACAAATAGACTGTGATCCAGCATCGCTGTCAGATCCAACCTATCTCGTTGCCTGCTCTCTCAATTGGAACATTTTTTTTTACAATAAATCAAATAATACCATAAGTTTGTTTCAAAGGTTTTAAAAGCATTTAAAATATAGTATCATACTTACATGATGCTGTCTTGCCTTCTCGGTCACAAACTTGCTACTCTTGTTCTGATAGAATTTACCATAGGCATCAATCCTGGATAGTCCTTATCAAACAAAAGAAAAGAAGAAAAAGAACATCAAAGTAATTTATATATTCAATAAAAACTTATAGCGTGCAATTGCAAATACAGTTATATACCATCCTCTTCATTCTTTGTGCAAAAGAGGCACTTTTTTGTGTATAAATAGAATCAATCTTACTCCTATTCACCTTGTTCGCCTTCGATCGTCGCTAAAAAATACATACAATTATAACTAATAAAGGGCATAATAATATCAAAATAATTTAAAATACTAAATATACCTTAAATGTCTTACTCTCAAAATGCTCGTATAACCACCACCAATCGTCACTAGACTTAGCCCAATTTCTGTAAGGCTGGGTCATAGGGTCAATCCCCTTCGTCTGTAGCTGATTGCAATATGTATGAAGCCTACATTGCCGATCTCTATATCTATTTGCAGCCATTTTGAGAATACATGCCGTCACTTGTTTGTCGATGCAATCCTCAAAGTTAATATTATCCTGCACATATGAACATTCATCATAACAAGAAGTAAAGACATAGAATTATCTATGTAATAAAAAATTATCTATGTAACAAAGAATTATCCATGCAACATCCTTGAAGTCTAACAAAAAAATTAGAGAAAAGATAATATAGACCATACAATGATGTATAAGACATAGAATTATCCATTATTTATGAGGACATTCTTATTATCATGCACAAACGAAGTTAATTCTTATCTTGATGAGAAAGACAAGGGCATTGTGGTATTGAGGGCCAACATGCTTGAAACTTTCGATGACCCATGAAAAATGATTCCACATGTACAGATTGATCTCATTGGCAACTATACTAGCCTTTGTGCAAACCGGATGATCCTGAAATATCTATACTTTCGGCTTGCGTATGCACGTATTTTTTCAAAATGAGACCCCTACTAGGACCACGCATCGTGCGTTGCTGCTGTGTTCTTGTATATAAAAATTCATGAAATGAACATATATCATCTACTAATAGATATATGTAACAAAAAAATATACATAGTTTATAAATTTGATAGAGATGTACCTGCAGGGGATGATAAATTTGATAGAGATGTATCTACAGG
Organism: Elaeis guineensis; assembly: GCF_000442705.2. Lineage (NCBI taxonomy): Eukaryota > Viridiplantae > Streptophyta > Magnoliopsida > Arecales > Arecaceae > Elaeis > Elaeis guineensis. The sequence continues at coordinate 117,788,568 of NC_025998.2, read as the reverse complement.
GGGATGATGCTATGGTGCCATGACCTCCAGTTGGATGGGCTCTGGCTGAGCACTAGTCTGCTCCGCAGACTCAGACCGCTGAGTCTCATCTAAGTCCTCTGACCCATCGTGCAAAATACTAAAGTAAGGATGTGTATCATCAAGTGGAGCCTACCGTCTATCCCGCGAACGTCCACGTCCAGGACCAACCATGATGCTGTAATGTTTAAGATAATTCAAATTAGTATGTAATAAAAAAAAACTTAAATACTACATGATGTAACAAAAAAATAAATTAAATTATTTGTTCATATTAATTATTATTCTCAAAATCTAAACTCGTGTCCATATAGTCATCCTCAATAGGACTCGTAGAAGGCATCGATTCTGAAGTGCTATTATTATCATCGTTGATGAAGTCATCATCCATATGTGATGGTGATCCCAAATTATTGTTGGATCGTGCCTTTGCCCATGCCCATGTCGACGTTCTAACAATAGGAACATCCTCAGGTTCACAGTCGTCTCGTTGCAATTGCCCTATGTCGACCGTGTCATCTGGCATTAATATATTATCTGGGACTTGCATATGATATGCTTCATTTTCAATAGTTGCACGGACTTCATTCTCTAGATCATCATTCGGACATGTGAAAAGTGCGGGATCGAACAAATGTCTATACTGAGTCCTTATTGCAAGTCGTCAAGGCTCTTTCATTTTGGTGTCCTCAGCATATCATATTAGTCTCACTTGCTTTGCAAAAATATAAAGATCACTTTTATACCACAAGTGACCGATGTGGACACTGATGAGCTAAGGGTCTATAACAATTGGCCTGTGTCAACTTAAATCATATTATCGACATTTGAATAACACGATCCATCGAAGATCACTATATCTCAGCTCTATAACCTCATGTAGAACATCAAAAAAATTTGTTATCTCATCCTTGTGCTCACCCTCCATACTTATTCCATAATTCAGTATGGTTCGATCATGATCATGATTTTTTATTAAGAATCGCACACTATTGACAATGCATGCTGAATATACTGATACACGTTTATCAAATTTTTGTGCAAGTGCGGCTAAGTCATCACTGATACAATTAGGATTATCTATACGTAGCTGAGCTAACTACAATTAAAAGAACAATAAGCAGGTTATATTTGACAAAATAAATACTATACAAACGAACCTTGAGTCATGGTGAACATTAACGTAGCTTACCCATTCGTCAAACCATGATGCTAATTGATTTCTATGTTGTGCCACTGTTAATATAGGATTGATTCTTCTGAGTTCACTTTCGTGCTCAATGAAGTGATACAGTAATAACAACTATATTTTAATTTAGAATCTACGAGTACGTACGTTCATGCAATATCGATAATGAAAAAATTAAATGTCTATACTCACATCATGTACACTTCCACCTCCTCATAATTGTTTAGTACATACCAATGCATGTCATCCATTTCCTGTGGTGTCAATATTCGAAAATCTGTCTTACCATATGGTCGGGCAATATTGGAGAACATGGACAATCCATCAGTGAGAATGTCATCAACATCAACATTCCATTGTGACCTCATAAATTTGATCTCCACTTTTCGAAGGTACATAGAGCAGAATGTCATATACTCATTCATTACGTGTGCCTCCGCTATTGAACCTTCGAGCCATGCTTTGTTAGTGATGGTACTCTTATATTTTCGTATCTCTCTATCCAATAAATTGTCAATTGATATACATACGTAATAAATTTTACAATAATAAATAATAAATTTGATAATATTACATAATTATCTTTCAATTAGATACATCCACCTTGCATGTACTAGCCCACCCAGTCTAATCTCATGTGGAAGATGAACTGAAAGATACACCATGATATCAAAGAAGGCAGAGAAAAATATCATCTCAAGCTTACAGAGAGTAATGATAATCTTCTTCTCTCATATATCGATTTGACTTCGCCTCAACATATTCGCACATAAGTTCTAAAAATAAATTTTCAGATCAAGTAATGTATCGCATATATTATCTAACAATAATCCATGCAAGCCAACTAGGAGCACATGTTGTAGAAGCATGTGACAATTATGACTTTTCATCCTGACGATCTTTTCATCTTTTGGCTTGATGCACCGTTTCAAGCTTGAGGTGTATCCATCGAAAAACCTCACTGATCTCAGATATGTGAGAAATTGATTTCTCTCTCTTCGGTTCAGTACATAATATATCAATGGCTTGACCAGCCTATCCTCCTGTCGAATCAAATATAATTCTTTTTTAATCTGCATGTCCTCCAAGTCAAGACGAGCCTTCACGGTATCCTTTGTTCTTCCTTCGATATTGAGGATGGTATAAAATACATTATCAAATATATTCTTTTCAATGTGTATGACATCGAGATTGTGTCGAAGAAGTATTTTTTAATATGGAAGATCGACAACTTGCTCCTTTTTTTCTAATTTTCGATACTTATTCGCACGCCTACTTGGCTGACCAGATCCTTACCAAATATGACATCTTGTGGGTCAGATAGTTGATTTAAAATAGTATCCGTAGACCAGAACCTTGATTGGGCACATCGTTTATGCTTGCAGTTGAACTTAAGACTTCTCTTCTATCTATGATCATCCGACGAGAAACGTCGATGGCCTGTGAAACAAATTTTTTCATGAATACGGTCTGATATAATATCATTGTTACAAGTTGGGCATGCTTTATATTCTTTTGTACACTATCCAAAAATATCACCGTATGCGAAAAAATCATTAACTATCCAAAGCAGTGCTGCATGCATGCGAAAGATGCCTTCTACGACATAATCATACATTTCATACCCTTGTTCCCACAAGTATTACAACTCTTCGATCAATGGTTCTAAAAATATGTCTATGTCTCTTCTAGAAATATGGGGACTAGGGATCAACAAAGCCAGCAGATTAAAAGGTGATTTCATGCACTTCCAAGACCGTAAATTATAAGAAAACACCATAATGGGCTACATACTGTATGTAATGCTAAGATTACTATATGGATTAAATCCGTCTGTTACCAACCCTAACCTAACATTTTGTGAATCAACTGCAAACCATGGATGTTCACGATCAAAATGTTTTCATGTATCTCCATCTGATGGATGTTTCATGACATCATCATCGATGTTGTTTCTCTCCTTATACCATCGCATGTCACAGGCAGCATTTCTTGACATGAACAATTGATATAATCGTGATGTAATCAGAAAGTACCGCAAAATCTTGTACGATATTTTTTTCCTTTTTATCTTTACCGCAATTTTTATTCTATCTACTTGAATAACAAATTGGACATGCTTCTAGATCTTTTTTGTCTTTTCAAAATAAAATACAATCATTCGAACATGCATGTATCTTTTCGCAGTATAGGCCCAAGTCATCGACTCCCAACTCGAGTCCTTTAAATAATTTTTTGGCTTTGTAATGACTTGATAGAAGTAACTCTCCTTTAGGCAGTAGGTCCTTCAAAAATTTGAGCAACCAATTAAATGAGTTGTTTGACCACTTACCAAGTATTTTCATACATAATAACTTTATTATGGTGGATAACAGAGAGTACTTCTTACAATCAGGATAAACATCACTTTGTGCATCTCTTAATAGATGCTCGAATCTATCATTTATAGGCATGTTACTATCCTCCTCAGCTTCTTATCTTGGGATGGGATGCTAATGTTCTGATCTTGCTTTCACATTTGCTTTAAATAACTCCAGATGGAGATCTTCCAAAATTTTTTTATCTTCTACACCGAGTGTTTGCCTTTCATGACTGGATGATCCATCTACTGACGATGCATTTGTGGGACTTGTGGACAACATGCTTAAGCTAGTTGACAAATCTTCACCATGACAAGTCCATCTCTTGTAAGTCACATCTACACCATGTTCGTACAAATGATTCTAAATATCCGATAAGGTACACCAAAATAGATTTCTTCATCGACGACATGGACAACAAGCTTTTCCATCTTCTCTAGTATGATTGGATACCACGTTCATGAAAGATGTCACACCCGCAATATACTTCAAACAGAACTTATCGTACAATGGCATCCAACCATGATCCATACCTACATGTTTATGATGCAAACTATACAGTCAATCTTATGTAATAATAGTTGACTAATGCCTTATATCTCCTATCTGTAGGGTGGTGGTTTTATCTCATTCAGGAATGCGAGAATTTAACATTGCCATACATATCTTCTACATCAAAGAAATTTTGGTGGTATTTTGGCATAGTTTTTCAGATATACAAATATTATAATTATGCTATGTACCCAGAGAACATGATCGAAAATATCGATGAAACTCTCTGATATAAAAGCACATGGTATGCAATATAAAATTCACTCACATGCCCAAACTATCCACAAGGATAATTCGAGAATAGCATGTACAATATCAATATTTTTTTTCATTAAAGGACAAACATTGGTTCATGCACGCTATCCTCGAACGAGAATTCTAAGGTTTATAGATTTGTTATTTTATGATTAACATATTATTATTATAAATATTTTTATTTTTAAATTATTTTTAGATCTTAAACTATACTTCATATAAGGAGTAGATTAACAAATAATCATAATTATGCCTAACGGCTCAAATCAATTAAAAAAAAGAGAATAAAATTTAAAACACTGTGAACTGTCAAAGTTATTGCTTTAGATTTGTGCAGCCACTTAACAATCACAAAATTTAAAATAAACCATGCCCTAATCTTCCAACTCCCCTCGTAAATCCCATAAAGAGAGGGAGAGAGAGAGGGAGGTATTGAGATGGATGCGAACAACGATGGCTATGCAATGACGCTTGACGACAGTGGCACAGTGATAGTGATGGCGGCAACCTACAAGATAGACCGTGAGAGAGAGAGAGAGCCATAGAGAGAGAGGGGCCGTACCTAAGAGATCTTGAGAGAGAGGGAGAGATCGTGGCCGACGGACTTCAAAGAGAGATGGCGGTGGAGGTGGAGCAACGACGACGGTGGTGGAGGCAGAGCGACGATGAAGGTGGTGGCCCTATGGGAAGCAAACAACCGTAAGAGAGGGAGAGAGAGAAAGAAAGTGAGGAAGAGGAGGGAGAACTCGGGGAGGATGACGATAGCAGTGGCTGAGGGAGGACGATGATGAGGGATATCTTGATTCAGCCGGTGTGGTGGGACGGTGGCACGGAGGGACGACACCGATCGATGATTGGGGAGGGCTTGAATCGATCGATCGATAGCACAGCTCGATGGAGTGAGAGAGCGAGAGAGAAAGATGAAGAGAGAGGGAGGGCACGATGGGACGGTGGCATCGGCACGTGAAGGATTTTGGGGCAAAATTTTGTCCTAAAAACTGTTATTTCTTCTTTTTTCAATGAAAAAAACTCTTTAGCAACGAAAATTTTTCATCACCAAAAATAAAAAATTTCATCGCAAAAGAGTATTTTTTTACGACAAAAATTTTACTCATTGCAAATACTTAATTTTTGATGATGAAAAATTTTTTTATCTCAAAAAAATAAAAATTCTAGCGACGAAAAAAAATTTTGTCATTAAAAAGCCACTTCTAGCAATGAAAATTAATATTTCATCATAAAAGAGTCAATTTTTTGTGATAAAATTTTTTTCATCGTAAATACTTAATTTTTGATAACGAAATTTTTTTTCGTCGCAAAAACATACCTATTTGCAATGAAAAATTTTTTCGTCACTAAAATTTTTTCATAAAAAATCAGATTTCTTATAGTGTCAATAATTTAATCGATCTTGGTGAAGGGGCACTCCAATATATGGTCACCAGACAGATAGCATGCCGGCCCTACCTCGATGAACTGTTAAAATTTGGTTCCCTTGATTTCTATTGATTTAAATTAATTATGATCAGATAAAATCATCTTGATCAGACTAATCGGGATGCTAGGTAGTGTCATCTGATCAACCTTGTCCTATATTATTAATTTCTCTCTCCTCTGATATTCTATCTTTATTTGATTTATGAATCTAGTAAAGGATTCAAGCCCTTCCTTTAAATCCAAGTTGATCTGATAGAAAGACTTTGAATCACTTTATTTATAGGCAGCTCCACACCATTTGAGCTTTTGTTAAGCATCACATGATCTAATTTTTATTAGTCTTTATTGAATTCTTAAGTTATGTTGATTAAATAAAATTATTTGATCGAAATGATCTCTAATTGTTGGGTGACATACCAACCTCCATCTTGACTCTTATCGAATACTATCAATTTGATTATCTTTAATCTCTATTAAATCATCTATATCTTACTTTTATTTTGATTGAATGAAGTTCGATGATCGGACCATTGGATGCGACTATCCATCCATCATATTATTTTTAATTATTTGTATCCTTTCTAATTATTGGACTCGATCATATATAAAATTGTAGTAGTCTCAACATGAAGATATCCAAAGTGGGATATTGCAATATGATCTATTTATTAAAGATTTAAAAAAAAATTAAAATTATTTAAATTGATTAGAGTATGTGTGAGATAATTAATGCCGCACTTTTTCTGGACTTATCGATAAATTATTAAATATTTTCTATATTGGATTATTTAGATTTATGAATTTGATGCATATATTTTAAATTACTAAATATATCTTTTTTAAAATATTAAGTGATTTATGATCGAATATATTAAATTTGATATGTATCATATTGATTGATTTTAATATACTATAGCTTTATAAATTATTCGATTTGATATATGAAATATATTTTTGAGAAAAATGTATTGATTTGAGATAGAATTTTGACTCACAGTGTGACTATTTATCGAACCCGACTAGTGGGGGTAAAATGTTGGTATTTTGACATCGTATCAATAGAATGGCTAAATGCTGGTACTTTAATATACTGCTAGTGGGAGTTGTGCTACTATTTTGATATCCTACTAGTGAGATGGTTAAATGCTGATAATTTGATATCTTTTCAGTGAGAGTTATGTACTAATATTATGATTTAGTTTATAAATGTTAAAATGAATATGATGTTTTGAAATAAATCAATTTATGAATGAAAATGAATTTGTATGGATCATATTTTGATTAGTGCTATGTATTTTGAATTGATGTATATATATATTTATGTTCAGTATATTATTATTACTTGATTTATTTAGCTAAAGTATAAATTACTTACTGAAGTATTTAGCTCATTATTCTATATTTTATTATTTTTATAAATTTAGAGGATGCTTGACTCGAGGATTTATTATGGGAGACAGAACTAGAGGCAGACTTTGATATTTTTATTTTATATTAAAATTTATTAAATTATGATACAAGATTATGAAATATTATTTTATAAGATATTTGATTTAGTTATTTGAACTAAAGTTAAATATTAATTATTTAAATTTTATTTTTCTATTACTTTATGATATTATGATGAGATGTCTTGCATACTTGTGGAGAGAGTTCTCTATGAGTATGTAGCGGTTGCCATGATCCCTTGACTCATGATCTCAAATCGAAGGCATGACAATTAATATAGCTTCAAAGCATAAATGGGCAATACATAAGCATAGAATTTGACATAGATGAGTGTAGGTGGATAGACACTAGAGACTTTGATATGGTAATTTATGTTGATTATGATATAATTTTAAAAATCTAGATTTTGACACAAATATGTCGATGGATTTGAATCAGAGTGCACATCGAAAGCGTAGTGGTCTGAATTATTTTTAAGCTAATTAAAATAAAAATTTAATTTAAATAATATTATGGTAAATGATTCGATTTTGAAATTAGAAGATGGCTTTGATTTTAGGAAAAAGTCATCCTAAATTTTTGAGGATTTGAGTAAGAAAAATTTTTAAGAATTTTTTTTTTAAAGAAGAAGAATGTGATATCCTAGCCCCTCAAACGGCCCAAATTGACTGCGCAAATTGTAAAGCAGTAAAAAAAATTGAGAGGAAGGAGACTCCCTCCCTTCTCTCTTTTGTTTTCATCGGAGGAAAATCAATTTTGAGTGGGAATTGGCCGCCTCCCTCCACTCTATTTAATAAGCCGCTACCCTTTCCCTTAGATCTCATATCTGATTGTCGGAGATCACTGACGATTTTTCTTTTCTTTCCTCTTCTTCTTTAAAGTAGCTTATCATTGTGTTCGACAGAATTGGAGCCAACCACCATCAAAAAAATTGATACGAAGTCGGTAATTGTTGATTAACCTTCCTCCCTTTTCTCCTTATCCGTTAAATCTGGGTTTCCAGCCAGCAATCGCTAGAGTTCTTTTTGAAACTTGGATGTTGTTATCTCTCTTTTTTTTTTGAGACTTCTCTCCCTCTTTTCGGCCACTAGCATTGCCACTACTTAAAGTTGAATCTGTAGTCGAGTACCCTAACCTCCCTATCACCCTTTACATTGGAACCATGGTAGTCGGTGATTAGCCAATGGTGAAAAATGAAGAAGACTGAAATCCCTGCTTTCTTTGATTTTCGCTCATCTGTTTTTAATTTTTCTAGCATTGTTACTATTGATCGCTGGTTGTGGAACACTCGATCGAGTCGCCATGACCCCAGCCACCGTCGACCAAAGCCACTGTCAGTTGGAGCTTTCCTTTGTTCCAAGAAGGCAGGGTGACCCAAAGGTCCCTTATTTTGCCTAGGAAATGAGAAGGAAAAAAAAAAAAGAAAGAAAAAAAAAGGAAAAAGAAATGGAAGAGAGAGTTTCTCTCTCTTCCTTCTCCCCTTTCTCTTTCCCAATTTTTCTCTCCTCTCTTTCTCTCCCTGAAATTTTTTCTCTCCACTTTCTCTCTTTAAAAAGTTCTACTTTCTCTCTAAAATTTCTCTCTCTAAGATATGGGATTCAGTAAAGTGATCCCAATAATTTGGTCAATCCTAATGAAGGGAGGTCCTAATCCATGGCCATCGGATAGGTAGCATGCTGATCCTACCTTAACGAACTATTGGAATTTGGTTTCCTTGATTTCTATCGACCTAGACTAACCATGATTAGATAAAATCATCTTGATCGGATTAGTCGAGATGTCAAGTAGTGTTGCATGATCAGTCTTGTTCTATCTTATTAATTTCTCTCTCCTCTAACATTCTTTCTCTACTTGATTTATGAATCTAGTGAAGGGTTCGAGCTCTATTCCTTTGAATCTGAGTTAACCTAATAGAGAGATCTTAAATCATCTTATTGGTGGATAGCTTTGCACCATCTAAGCTTTTAATAAGTATGATAGGATCTAGTTTTTATTTGTCTCTATCGAATCTTTATCATAAGTGATCTTGATTAAATGAAATTATTTGATCGAATTGACCCCAATTATTGGGTGACGTACCACTTTCTATCTGAACTCTTATCGAATACTACTGATTTGATCATCTTCGATCTCTATTGAATCATCTATATCCTATTTTGATTTTGATTGGATGAAGTTAGATGATCGGACCATTGGATGTCACTATCCGTCCATCATATCCTTCTTCATTATTTTTATTCTTTCTAATTATAGAACTCAATCATGTATAGGGTTATAGTAGTCTCGATATGAAGATATTTAAATGGGATATTACAATATGATCTATTCATTGAAGATTTTGAAAAAAAAAAATTAAAATTATTTGAATTGATTGAAGTACGTATGAGGTAAGTAATGCTGTATTTTTTATAGATTTATCAGTAAATTATGAAATATTTTCTGTTCGATGGCAAAGCCTTTACAACTAACACTGAGGTCAGAGAATTTGGAAACTTTATCAATTCCGCTGCTTTGATTGTCTTGGGATTAATGGCTCTTCCTCTATGCAGCGTACCAATAGACCCGGTAAGGCTGTTAATTGGCTCAATAACTTTCCTGAATCCAAATTAACTTATCCTCCGAGGATTGGCTCTAATTACTACCCCATACTTCTTCAAGTTCAGTCTAAGGCTGTCCGCCCCATTCGGTCCTCATTCAGATTATCGAGGATGTGGTCAGGAGAGCTTCGAGGGGTGCCCATGCTGATTCTTATGTTGTGAGGATTCTTAATTTACTGAGAAATACCAGACATGCTTTGACCAGATGGAATAAAGAATTTATTGGAAATTTATTTGACCAAGCCAAAATGTCAGAGGAGAAAATCCAAAGAATGCAGGAGGATGATGTTAGTTGTGGTGGCAACAATGTTCAATTGCAAGGTCACCTCCCAAGAAAAATTGCTGAATACAACCGGGTGTTGAAAATGCAAAGGTTATACTGGTGTCAGAAGTCTTGGATCAGATGGCCAAGAGACGGCGATCAAAATACAACATTCTTTCACCAATCGACCATGATCCGCTGTAGGTGTAATAGTATCATCTCTATCATGAATCTACAAGGGCAAGAGGTCACTGAGGATGTTGAAGTTGCTGGTACCTTCATTCACCACTTCAGTTCTTAATGGAATAGCCAGGATCTTGGTCATGATATTGTGCTCCCTTCTATCCAAGTGAACATAAATGATGTGCATAATCGATAACTTATTAGTCATATTTGATAAGATGAAATCATCAAAGCCCTACTTCAATTGCGGTCTAACCATGCGTCGGAACCATCGGTTTCCAACCATTGTTTTGTAAATCCTTCTGGTCTATTGTGAGGAACGAGGTTGTGACTGCAACTTAAGAAGTGTTCACGACTGGTTACATGCCCATGGTCATGTGGTGCTGGTTCCAAAGAAAACTAATTTGAGGGAAGCCATAGACTTTAGGCCCATAAGCCCATGCAACACTTTGTACAATTGGTGGCTAAGATCATTGTCAATCGCATGACACCTATTATTCTCAATCTCATTATGGCAAAGCAGGGGACCTTTATGCCAGACCAGGATATTTCTAATAATATTATGATAGCCCAGGAGATTTTCCATTCTCCTGATTCCAAGTCCGCAAACAACCCTCTAATAGTGATCAAAGCTAATAGTGATCAGATGGATAATGCGTTGTTGCATGTCTCGGCCTAGATTCTCTGTCCTCATCAATGGCACTCTAACTCTCTGGTTCCAATCTTCCAAAAGACTACATGAAGGTTGTCCTCTTTCATCCTTACTCCTCATTCTTTACTCTGGTATGTTATCAAGGTCATTGTCGGGACATACAGAATTAGGTTTTCTCAATGGTACAAGCCTCATTAAAAAGGGCCATGCGTCACCCATCTTATATTTGTGGGTGACCTTTTCTTCCTCGTTAAAGCCACCAAAAGAACGGCTTTTTTTTTTTTCTGATATAAAAAAAGATTAATATACTTTAATATAATAATCATCAAAATTTATTAAAAAAAATATAGAAAAAAAAAGAGAAAAATTTCCATCCAGATCAACAATATCAAAATTTAAAATTCAAATTTAAATTTCAAATTCCGCGCTACCAACCTATCCACGTTTAAAATTCAAAACCTCTAAATACATAAAAATATTAATTTTAAAATTTTAAAATTTAAAATTCAAATAAAGAAAGATCTCCACCACGCCACTAATAGTGGTGGCGAGAGAAGCGGAACGTCAAGAAAAGAACATTATCGACCACCATACCTGAGAGAGAAGAGCGTCAAGAGAAGAGAATGTCGACCATCACACTTTGGAGGAGAGCATCGTCGATCAAATCTTGCCTACAGCCTGGAGAGAGGAGAACAGTTGCACAATAATCAGATCTATCTGACATCTGAGAGAAGAGAAGAATGCCGAGATTCTGAAGAACATTGTCATGGACTATTGTGCTCAATCCAAATAATGTGTCAACATCAACAAATCTTAAATCCGCTTCAGTAACAAGATCCATCATCCCAAGGTCAAGCAATATATCTTGAACTTACTCAACATGCCATTTAATGAAGATATTTGGTACTATCTAACTGTGCTATTGTCCACCTTTACGTTGAGTTCATCGAATTTCACTTCATTGCTTGATCGGATTGACAAAAGGTTGGAGGCTTGGAAATAGAAGCATCTTTCTCAGGCTGGCCATCTCACTCTCCTACAATCTATTCCGACTGCAGCTTATGTTAATCTCCTTTCTATTGTCCTTGTACCTCGGATGGTTCTCTTTGAAATGGAGAAGATTTTTAAAGCCTTCTTCTGGGGTCATGATGTGTGTATCAAGAATGTGCATCTTCTGTCATGGGACATTTGGTGCATGCCCAAGAACTATGGGGGACTGGGGCCTCATTCTGTCAACATTTGGAAACAAGCACTATTGGGAAAGGCAGCAGGCAATTTAGCGATTAACCGGAATTCACTGTGGGCATAGCTAGTGTCTTCTAAATAAAAATCAATAGGCTGGATAGATTACAAACCGACTAGAGGTGCCTCTCCATTTTGGCGATCCATTATTAAAGCTTCTAAGTGGACCGGGCATGGTTTCAAGTCAAAGTATTGGTCTCCTTTATGATGCTTGGCTTTTTAAAAGGCCTCTAACCTACTTGTGCAGCACTCATGGACATCCGTGTGATTCAAGAGGCTTGGAAGGTGGTCCATTTATTTATGGAACAAGGATCCTGAGATATTGAAAAGTTAAATAAGTTATTCTATACACTATATGAATTTAGATTTTTAGTGATAAAAAATTTAATCATAATTTTTTTTATTTTCATCATTAAAAATTTTTAATGATAAAAAATATTTCGTCACTAGCTCGTCACTAAAAGTACTATGGTTAAAAACTTCAGTGACCAAAATATAAAGTTATTAAAAAATATTATTATATTTAGTAATAAAATATAAATAGTCATTAAAAGTAAATATTGATGATGATTGTACTTATAATAAAAGATTAAAAAAAGATCATTAAAAGTTGAAAAATGATAACTTGATAAAGAATTAATGACTAAAAATAAATTTTAATGAAAATTTGATACCATCGCTATTTTTTTGTTGATTAATTTTTAATAGTTACAACAAGCTACTATAATTGTGAAATGAAAATAATTATTAAAGATAAGTTCCTGTGATAATTTCTTTTTGCGAGAAAAGATTTAAAAATATTTATAAATAACCTATCAAAATAAAATATTTTTGTTACAAATTATGATTGTGCCACCTCTATTTAGATTCAGTTTGCTTGAATTCAAAAGAAGATTTTATAATCTAAAAAATATATGTTTATATATAAGCCTTTAGAAAAAATCAAATCTAAGATCTATTGGATATTTGCCTACTACTTAGTCATTATTGGATATAAAATACCCCCCAGCCGAAGTTTGTAAAAGACCGACCCTTTCAGGGCTTCTCCGGCTTCCGACCTTGTGTAGCGTCTCTCTGAACCCCCCCGACCGTCCGAACTTCCGGACTTCTCCGATAATGAGCTTCTCTATCCATCTACTGTGCCGCTCCAAAGGTTCTCTAAGCCTCACTGTCAGCCGACCTTCTACGGTGATCAACTATTCTCCGAACTCCTTCCGGACTTCTTCAATATCCGAGCTTCTTCAACAATGAGGTTTCTACAGTAATCGGACTCCATCCGAGTTTCTACGACGGTCGACCGCCTTCAAGATTCTAATCGGGCTCCTGTGAGAGCTGAACTTCTACTACGAGCGGTCTATTCCGAACTCCTACAGCGAGCGATCTGCTCTGAACTTCTATTACGAGCGGTCTACTCCGAACTCCTACAGCGGGCGGTCTACTCCTGATCTCTACTTCGGATTCCAGACGAGCTTCTACAGCGGGACAGGACCCACCGGCCAGATCGCTACTCCGAGCTCCCACAACAACCGATCTTTGATCGAGCTTCTACAATAAGCGGTCCCCTTTCAGCCTTCTGCAAGAACCAGACCTCGATCGAACTTTCATAACAGATGGATATCGGATGAGCTTCTACGACGAACGGACTCCAGCAGCTGGATTCTTACGACGATCGATTGCCTCCGACGTCTGCCGAACCTCCCCAGCGCCATCCGAAGTCCATCGTCGGTCGACCCTCCACCAGATCTTTCAGAAAATCGAACTTCTCTGACAGATCATCTTCAGACGAGCTTCCACATCAGGTGAATCCCAGACGGACTTCTCTAGCAATCGGACTCCTATCGGGCTTCACCAACAGAAAGTCTCCATCCGAGCTTCTACAGCAGATGACTCCCACCTGTAGTATCAGCGCTTAAGGTATCCGACAACAGTAGACTCGTCAGCAGCTTCAGAGATATCTGAGCTTCTCCTAGATCGACGGGATAGAGAGCCATTCCGCTCCATCAGATGTCCCAGTCGAGCTCCAACCGACAGATCCGAACTCTCTGACAAGTCACGACAATGGCCACTACCCTGTTCCACTCTCTGCAATAGATTTCGCGTGGCTCCACTACTCTCTGACAAGTCACGACAACGGATACCACTCTACTCTCCGTAACAAACTCCACGTGGCCCTGAACGACCTCTGACGCCACTACTCTCCGTAACAAACTTCAGGCGGCTCTGAACAGCCCACTACCAGACGGTTACGGACGTCACTGTCAATTAGTTACGCACTCCGTCTATAAAAAGGGACCCCCCGATATGTTCTTCTCTAAGCTTAAAAACTATCTCAAAACTCTACTAAAATTCTCACTCGAGCACTCCATTTTTGTTGAAGCAGAGTACTGACTTGAGCGTCGGAGGGTCTTGCTGGAGCACCCCCAACTCCGGTTTAGACTTCCCTTGCAGGTCTCGACGGCAGCCGCGGTCATCTCGACTCCAGCAACTCCGGCTTCGGCAGAATTCTGCACCAACAGAATTGGCGCTAGAAGAAGGGCTGTCTTCGCAGTACCCTTGTTCTTGAAGGAGTGCTCAACGGGACTACCTCCAGTCATCTCCTCTGACGTCCTCCTCTCCTTCTCCTATTAGATCTCCACCTGATGCCTCTTCGAAAGGCATCCACCAGACGATCCACGGCCTCCGCGGCCAGATCTCAGGCTCCGACCTCACCTCCAATTTTTTAGGCTCCTCCTCCTCCTCCGGCAACGGCGGTCAGTATGGAACAGTTCGACCTGCTGGTTCAGTAGGTCAGAGGCCTCATTGAAGCAGTGCAGACCATGCAGCAGTAGCAGCAACAGCCATAGGTGTCAGTGCGGTTGGAAAGAGCATCGCCGGAGCTCCAAGATCCGGCAGTGGGGCGGGCCACTTGGGCCAGTCGTCCTGTCTTCCCCGACAAGGAGAATCCGATGGTGGAGAGCCCCCGATCTGATCACGATTCCACTCTCGGAGGATCCCTGCCTCCACTCTACTAGAAGACCCTCGAGACTCGCAGTCGAGAGGACCTCCTGGATTGAAGGCTCCAGGAGATAAACCGACGGATCGAAGAGCTCCGCCATGCTCCCTCTACTTATGGTGAGGACATCTGTACTGACCCTCCTTTCTCTCAAATGATCATGCAGGAACCGATCCCGCCAAACTTCAAGCTCCCCCAATTCGAAAGCTACGACGGGACCTCGGATCCGGTTGACCACCTGGAGGCCTTCCGGACAATGATGCTGCTCCATGGCGCGCCAGACGCCATCCTATACCAAGCTTTCCCATCCACTCTGAAGGGAGCAGCAAGGAACTAGTACTCAGCATTAAAGTCGGGTACCATCTTCTCCTTTGACCAGATGAGCCACCAGTTCGCGGCTCATTTTGTTAGCAGCCGGCGTCTCCGGAGAGGTTCGAAGTCCCTCATCAACATCAAGCAAAGAGAGGGGGAATCCATCCGAGGTTACGTCAACCGTTTCAATGTCGCCGCGTTGGAGGTCCGGAACTTGGACCAATCGATCGCGATGGCTGCCCTGAAGGGTGGTTTTTAAAAAAATATTCTTTTATTTTTCCTGAAAAAGAAGTACCCCAGGGACTTTGCTGATTTGCTGGCTCGGGCTGAAGGATATGCCCGAGCAGAAGAAGCATTCAAGATGAAGGACGAGGAGACCGCGAAGGAGCGGCAGGTGGGAGACTCAAGCAAGCCCGCAGTTGAAAAAGGGCCGAGTGAAGCTCAGCCGCATTCTCGAACTCCTCTCGGATACAGACGTGTTCGGACTCCTCCCTGAGCTCGTAAGCAGAGAAGCCCGAACCACAGAGTTCGGCAGAGCTCTCCCTCCGAAAGATTTCACAGTTACGCCCCTCTCAACGCATCGAAAACTCAAGTGCTGATGGAGGTTAGGGAGCAGCTGCCAAGGCTGGAAAGGATGCGCTCGCACCCCGAAAAGCATAACCCGAACAAATTCTGCCTCTATCACCGTGACCACGGCCACGATACAGAAGAATGCATTCAGCTCCGAGACGAAATCGAGGAGCTCATCAGGCGAGGTCGGCTCGACAGATTCATTCGATGCCGACCTGAAGGTAGGGAAGATCGGTCTAGGGCCCTGCCGCAGTCGGAGCCGTCAAGGAGGGAGGAGCAACCTGAAGATCGGCCCCCGATTGGGATTATCAACTCCATCTCAGGAGGACCCTGACGGGGAGCAGACCTTCCGCGGCTATAGGGTTCGAAAAATTTACGAATATATTACCAACAACTTTGCCCTAAATAAAAAATTTTTTCATATTCGCATATTTTTTCTTTTGGCATAAGCTTATAATGATAGGAAGTAACTCTCCCATACAAATAAAATTAAGCGTGTTAGGAACAGGAGGAGAACCTCGTCCTAACATGAGCAAAGATGAAGGTCTGATTTCTTAAAGACCGGATGGGGGGAGAGGCCCTTGCAACGGTCCTTATGTGCCCCCACAGCCTTGTTAGGAATAGAAAGAGAATCTTGTCCTAACATGAGCAAAGATGAAGGCCCGATTTTTTAAAGACCGGATGGGGGGAGAGGCCCTTGCAGCGGCCCGTGCGTGCCCCCACAGCCTTATTAGAAATAGGAGAAGAACCTCATCCTTACATGAGCAAAGACGAAGGCCCGATCTCTTAAAGATCAGATGGGAGGAGAGGCCCTTGCAACGGCCCTTATGTGCCCCCACAGTCTTGTTAGGAACAGGAGGAGAACCTCATCCTAACATGAGCAAAGTCGAAGGCCCGGTTACTTAAAGATCGGATGGGGGGAGAGGCCCTTGCAACGGCCCTTATGTACCCCCACAGCCTTATTAGGAACAGGAGGAGAACCTCGTCCTAACATGAGCAAAGTCGAAGGCCCGGTTACTTAAAGACCGGATGAGGGGAGAAGCCCTTGCAGCGGTCCTTGCGTGCCCCCACAACCCTGTTAGGAACAGAAGGAGAACCTCATCCTAACATGAGCTGAAACTGACTGTCGGAAATAAGAGGAGAACCTCACCCTGACACAAACAAAGGATCGGTCGATCAAGATCAGACAAGGAGGAAAGCCTCCTCAACGGCTCCTCTACACTCTCACGACCCCGTCAAGAGCAGAGGGAAGACCCTCACTCGAACACAGAAGAAAAGGGGAGATGAAAAGAGAAAATGACGAACTACGCCAGCGATAAGTGAAAAACGAACTACATCAAAGACACAAGGGACCTCGTCTCAATAAGGAAGAAAATTCCTGTCGAAACTCTCTAGTCCCTAAGGGCTAATCAATACAGTGACGACCAAGAATCTTCAAACAACGTCAACGTCCAATAAGATGAAAGACAAAAAAAGCTCAGTAAACAACGACTCAAAGCAAGAATAGATGAGAAAATGAGAAAAATTTTATTTCATTTCATTAGTAAAACGTGCGTTACGAAGCTTTTGAAGGCCGAGACTCATGGGACCTCGCCTCAACGAGGAAGAAGACCCTTGTTGAAAATCTCTGATCCCAAAGGGCGAATCAGCACAGCGACGATCAGGAATCTTCAAAGAATGTCGACGTCGAATAGGACGAAAGATAAAAGAAGTTTGATAAACGACAACTCAACATCAAAATGGACAAGGTAATAGACAACTTCATTTTCATTTCATTGATGAAGTACACATTACAAAGCCTTGAAGGCCAAAAACAAAAAGAGAAATGATCAGAAAAAAAAGGAGGAATACATAAAAAAAAAGAGAGAAGAAAGGAGCTCTAAGGAAGTCTGACTTCTTCCGACTTCGAGCTCTCCGTCTCAGTCCTTATTAGGGATTACCGTAAGTTTTCAACTTCTTCCTCTAGTTCCATCTTTCTCAGCAGCATATCTCGGTACATCTGGTGGAACTGCCGGCTCTCGCCCTCCGACTCTCGAAGCCTCTTCCTCAGGACCTCGAACTCCGCCTCGGCATCTTTGACCGCCTGCTGCTCGTGGACCAGCTTAATCTTCAGCCGCTGCAGTTCGGCTTCCTCTCGTCCAAGGGCCACGGACAATTCTGCCATGGTCCTCCTCAAGGAGCGGAGCTCGTCGGAGCCTTGTACAGAGACGAGCCGGACTGTCTCAGATAACTGCCTCTGAAGGTGGGCAACTTCGTCGGTCACCGTCTGGAGCTTCCTTCGGTAGTCCTTTACTTGTCCGCTCCAGCCGACTCGGTAGGCGTTATAGTTCACCTCAGCGTCCTGCAGCTGCTTTTGAAGGTCAGAGAGATTATGCGATCAGTCTTAATCGCGGTCGGCTTGGATTGTGAGCCAGGACGAGCTCCCTTCCAACTGACCGATCTTCTCCCGTGCGGCTGCCAGTTCGACTTCAAGGGAGCTGATCTTGGAAGCCTGAGCCCAAGATCATTTGCTGGCATGTTTTCGGAGTTCTTCGAGCTCCGTAATGAAGTCGGCCTTCTTCCGGGTGAATTTCATGAGCCCCTTTTTGTGGAGGTCCTGAAGACGAACAGCCTCCGCAGTGATTTCCGAATGGCTCTTCCTCAGCCGGTGAAGTTCATTTTTCAGCTTCTTGGATTTCTTCGTCAACTGACGAACTTTCCTTCTGAGGTCTCAGATCGTCGACTTCAGAGGAATCTCCTGTGGCAGGGGGAGAGCTTCAGCAGGACACTGTCGTTGGGAGACAAGAGCGCCACGACTCAGATTAGTACAAGAAGATAAAAGAGAAGGAAAAGAATACAGAAGAAAAAAAAAGAGAGGGGGCCCTCTGTAAAGAAGAATCCGATTTCATTGATTAAATAATTTTTGAGTACAAGAGAATGAAGAAAAATCACCACAAAGAAAAAATACAAAGCTAAAGGTTCCGGACCTCTGGGGCAGAAGTAGAGGGGCTCGGCGTCCCCGGAAGATCGTCAGCGACAGTCGCGGCGGTCGATGAGGTCCCGACTGGGGGAGGACCGGCAGTGACTTCGGATGGTCTGGCTTCATCATCGGATGCCTCGTTCAGGAAGTCGAGATCCAATTCGAAAAACCTCCCAGCCACCTTTTCTTGGCAGAATTTGAAACCCTTGATGAAGGCATCCTGGCTGAACTGGACATTTAGATCCTCCATCTCGGAGGAGGCTTTGAACTCCTCCACTGCTCGGGCCCTTGCCTCCAAGACCAGGGACGAGATCCGTGCTTTCAGCTCGAAAACCTGCACCTTCAACTCGAAAACCTACGCCTTCAATGTGGAGACCTCGGCCTCAGCCTTCCCTCTCTCCTCCTCCAAGACGGTCCTCAGATCGAATGAGGTTTATCCCTCCTTTTCCAGCGCCTCCTGGAGACTTAGGACCTCGGCGATCTTCTCCTCGAGACGGGTGGCCCCAACCAGGTGACCTTCTTCTGCACGAGTTGCCTCCCTCTTGGCAATCTTCACCGCCTCGATGTTGGCGACAAGCTGGTGTCCAATCTGTAAGAAAGGTCGGAGAGTCAATATAAAGGATGAAGAATAAATTAAAAAGTAGGAAGGAGGAAAAAGATGAGTTAACCTACTTCGAGGAAAGATCTCAGAGAGTTCCAGACCTGCAGCTCGAGATCAGCAAGGACGATCTTCTCGACGACCTCAGGCAGAATGCACCCTTCGACCAGCCTCTTTATTAAGTCCCTGTTGTTGAAGGAATTTTCCCCCAGGTCTTCCTTGGAGCCGCCGACCCCCTCGACGGCAACCTTGCGACTGCAGCTCCTCCGGGCCAAGGTCTTCTTTCTTCTTCTCCCTTCGGCCCCGGGTGCCCCCTCGGGATGAGCCTCTGGAGCGGGATCCTCAGCCGGGGGGCTCCTTGAAAGGGCTCAAGAGACTTCGGGTTCGGCGTCGGAAGGGACCTTGATGGCGACGGCCATCGGAGCAGGCGCGGTCGAGCTTGTCCCTTCTGTCCTGACTTTCTTCACCGACCCCAAAGTCGAGGCATCTTTCCTCTTGTGGATCTTGAGACCCTGGGCTAACCTCCGAGCCACGCTTGCGTCCATGTCTGCGATAAAAGAAAATCAACACGGCTTAGAGATGGAATAAGAGAAAGAGAAAGAAAGGAATATATATATATATATATATATATATATATATATATAATAATGGTACCGACAGGGTTAAGAGGACTCAGGTCGACGTTGAACAAAAGTTGTTCTTTCAGAAGTTCGGGGAGGAGGGGGGTTCGATAGGCCTCGAGCTTTTTGGAGGCTTCGAGATCGTCCTTTTTCAGGCTAGAAGCCCGACGGACGGAATCCCTCAGAGAGCCCCAATGGGATAATCCTAGCTCCAAAGTCGGGCATCGGACATAGAAGTACCTCTCCTTCCAGTTGTGGATAGAAGAAGGGGTGCCTTTTAGCAACCTCTTTCTACCAAACTGAGGGGAGAAGTACCATCAGTCCTTTGTCGAGGGATGATGCTTGAAGGTATAGAAATTCTTAAACAAAGAAAGTGTCGGCCGAACTTCAGCTAAACTACAAAGAGAAAGGAACCCTATTAAAAACCTAAAGGAGTTCGGCATGACGGAAACTAGAGAAATGTTCAGAAAATGAAAGAGAGTGACGATAAAGGATGGCAAGGAAAGCTGAAGTCCGGCACGGAAGGCCTCCTGGTACAGACAGAAGCAGTCGGGAGGAGGGACGCTAGCCTGGTCAGTTGGCCCAGGATGCTCCAGCTCGTACTCCAAAGGAACTCCATACTGAATCCTTATCAGTGAGAGTTCATCCGGAGTCAAGTAGCCGGGGATGGTGTCCGACGCAAAGGCCAGACAAGGTTCGGTCCTAGCTACGGGTTCGTCTACGGTACAAGGATTTTGGAAAACTGGGGCTGATGAACTCCTAGAACTGCTAGAAGAGGAGATATTAGAAAATATTTTGGATCAAATGGAAGCCACAAAATTTCAAAAAAATCAGGAAAAATAGCAAACAGGCCCTCGAGGAAGCTAAACGAATAGAATACGAAGAAAAAAGGACAGAAAAATGATAAAAAGTTTCGGAACTAATCTAGATCGGCCCCAGGAGTGCAGGAAGATGGCAAGGACGATGGAAGTCGACCCGAAGGATGCCTAAGGTCGAGAAGGATGCTAGAGGAAGCTGGAGCTCTCGAGGAAGAGGAGGGGAACCGAGAGATTCTCTCAGGCAAAGTGAGACCCCTGAAGGAGGAGAACGTGTTTAAATAGACACCGGGATCCGACGCAATAATGATTGTGGATCTCCTCTGGCCGACCTGCACTCGCCGCGTGTCCCACTCACCTTGACAAATTGTTGGAAATGGCTGGCAGCTGACAAAGTCATTATTATGCCGTACTTAGAGCCACGCTTCGACGAGAATTCCAAAAAGAAGAAGTCTTTTTCGAAAAGGCTCTAGTACCAGCATGCCGAACGTCAAAATATCTGGCAACCATCGAGTGCGAAAATCGAGGGAAGCAACTTCGATCATGAGAATTTCTCTGTACTTTCTTCATTCAGAACCCGAACTCGAAAGTAGGAGGACTGGTGTTGGGTATAAAATACCCTCCAACCGAAGTTTGTAAAAGACCGACCCTTCCAGGGCTTCTCCGGCTTCCGACCTTGTGTGGCGTCTCTCTGAACCCCTCCGACCGTTCGAGCTTCCGGACTTCTCCGACAATGAGCTTCTCCATCCATCTATCGTGCCACTCCAAAAGCTCTCTAAGCCTCACTGTCAGCCAACCTTCTACGGTGATCAACTATTCTCCGAACTCCTTCCAGACTTCTTCAATATCCGAGCTTCTTCGACAATGAGGTTTCTACAGTAATTGGACTCCATCTGAGTTTCTACGACGGTCGACCGCCTTCAAGATTCTAATCGGGCTCCTGTGAGAGCCGAACTTCTACTACGAGCGGTCTACTCCGAACTCCTACAGCGAGCGGTCTGCTCCGAACTTCTACTACGAGCGGTCTACTCTGAACTCTTACAGTGGGTGGTCTACTCTGGATCCCAGACGAGCTTCTACAGTGGGACAGGACCCACCGGTCAGATCGCTACTCCGAGCTCCCATGACAATCGATCTTCGATCGAGCTTATACAATAAGCGGTCCCCTTTCAGCCTTCTACAAGAACCAGACCTCGATCGAACTTTCATAGCGGATGGATATTGGATGAGCTTCTACGACGGATGAACTCCGACAGCTGGATTCTTACGACGATCGATCACCTCCGACGTCTGCCGAACCTCTCCAGCGCCATCCGAAGTCCATCGCTGGTCGACCCTCCGCTAAATCCTTCAGAAAATCAAACTTCTCCGGCGGATCATCTTCAGACGAGCTTCCACATCAGGCGAATCTCAGACGGACTTCTCTAGCAATCAGACTTCTACCGGGCTTCACCAACGAAAAGTCTCCATCCGAGCTTCTACAGCAGATGACTTCCACCTGTAGCATCAGCGCCTAAGGTATCCGACAATAGTAGACTCGTCAGCAGCTTCGAAGACATCCGAGCTTCTCTCAGATCGACGGGATAGAGAGCCATTCCACTCCATTAGATGTCCCAACCGAGCTCCAGCCGACAAATTCGAACTCTCTGGCAAGTCACGACAATGGCCACTACCCTGCTCCACTCTCTGCAATGGATTCTGCGTGGCTCCCCTACTCTCTTGCAAGTCGCGACAACGGACACCACTCTACTCTCCGTAACAAACCCACGTGGCCCTGAACGACTCCTGACGCCACTACTCTCCGTAACAAACTCCAGGCGGCTCTGAACAGCCCACTACCAGATGGTTACGGACGTCGCTGTCAATTAGTTACGCACTCCGTCTATAAAAAGGGACCCCCAGATATGTTCTTCTCTAAGCTCAAAAACTCTATCTCAAAACTCTGCTAAAATTTCCACTCAAGCACTCCATTTTTGTTGAAGCAGAGTACTGACTTGAGCATCGGAGGGTCTTGCCGGAGCACCCCCAACTTCGATTGAGACTTTCCT
Organism: Elaeis guineensis; assembly: GCF_000442705.2. Classification (NCBI taxonomy): domain Eukaryota; kingdom Viridiplantae; phylum Streptophyta; class Magnoliopsida; order Arecales; family Arecaceae; genus Elaeis; species Elaeis guineensis. The sequence continues at coordinate 117,765,458 of NC_025998.2, read as the reverse complement.
TGCAGGTCCCGGCGGCGGCCGCGGTCATTTCGACTCCAGCAACTCCGGCTTCGGCGGAATTCTACACCAACAGTCACTATGACAACATTAATTTCTAATATAAAGTCATGATTTATAATACTTATTTAAAATTTTTCATATCATAAAATATTCTCATTTCAAATATATTATGACATATTTTATTTTTTACTAATTAATTTTTTAACAAAAATTTAATCATCTTCTTTTTCTAAAATCTTTTAAAAGTAGATAATTTATGACCTCATTTTATTTATGCTATAATTAATAAGGAATTGTACTGAATATAGAATACCTTTTGCATTATATATTTTATTTAAATTGGATTAGTGATCCAAATCCTTGGTTAAATTGGTCTTTGTATAAGTTTTTAATAATTACGTCTTAGACTATTACCTGATCTTAGTGCATTGCTTTCAAAAGTAGCAGTGGATTTTATAGTAAAAATAAATATTTAATCTATCAAAAAATTTTAGCTAAAAATAAATTTGTAATTAATTTTATTAAACTGAATATCGATTGGGCATATGAATTTTAGTAGTTCAATATATTTAGAAAATCCATCAAGTGTCTAATCAAAATCATGTGGTATTAGTATATCTTATTATCTCCTAATTTTACTCTAACTCTCACATATCAAATACTGAATTATAGTCTACATCTTATTTTAGTGATTAACATATACATTATTCAAATATTATTATAATTAATATTTTTATTATTATAGATTTCTGTCTTGAGTTAGTTTGGCTGGAGATGAGTGGGGTTCCCAGAGGGTTAGCCCCCTTATCTTCTTCGTGGCTCCGCTTCGACTTGCCCTTGGGCAAGGGGTGCCAAATGGCTGAGCAAAGTCCCAGAGGATAAATCCCATAAGACTTTAGACTTTAGGCCCATAAGCCCATGCAACACTTTGTACAATTGGTGGCTAAGATCATTGTCAATCGCATGACACCTATTATTCTCAATCTCATTATGGCAAAGCAGGGGACCTTTATGCCAGACCAGGATATTTCTAATAATATTATGATAGCCCAGGAGATTTTCCATTCTCCTAGTCCGCAAACAACCCTCTAATAGTGATCAAAGCTAATAGTGATCAGATGGATAATGCGTTGTTGCATGTCTCGGCCTAGATTCTCTGTCCTCATCAATGGCACTCTAACTCTCTGGTTCCAATCTTCCAAAAGACTACATGAAGGTTGTCCTCTTTCATCCTTGCTCCTCATTCTTTACTCTGGTATGTTATCAAGGTCATTGTCGGGACATACAGAATTAGGTTTTCTCAATGGTACAAGCCTCATTAAAAAGGGCCATGCGTCACCCATCTTATATTTGTGGGTGACCTTTTCTTCCTCGTTAAAGCCACCAAAAGAACGGCTTTTTTTTTTTTTTTTTTTTCTGATATAAAAAAAGATTAATATACTTTAATATAATAATCATCAAAATTTATTAAAAAAAAATATAGAAAAAAAAAGAGAAAAATTTCCATCCAGATCAACAATATCAAAATTTAAAATTCAAATTTAAATTTCAAATTCCGCGCTACCAACCTATCCACATTTAAAATTCAAAACCTCTAAATACATAAAAATATTAATTTTAAAATTTTAAAATTTAAAATTCAAATAAAGAAAGATCTCCACCACGCCACTAATAGTGGTGGCGAGAGAAGCGGAACGTCAAGAAAAGAACATTATCGACCACCATACCTGAGAGAGAAGAGCATCAAGAGAAGAGAATGTCGACCATCACACTTTGGAGGAGAGCATCGTCGATCAAATCTTGCCTACAGCCTGGAGAGAGGAGAACAGTTGCACAATAATCAGATCTATCTGACATCTGAGAGAAGAGAAGAATGCCGAGATTCTGAAGAACATTGTCATGGACTATTGTGCTCAATCCAAATAATGTGTCAACATCAACAAATCTTAAATCCGCTTCAGTAACAAGATCCATCATCCCAAGGTCAAGCAATATATCTTGAACTTACTCAACATGCCATTTAATGAAGATATTTGGTACTATCTAACTGTGCTATTGTCCACCTTTACGTTGAGTTCATCGAATTTCACTTCATTGCTTGATCGGATTGACAAAAGGTTGGAGGCTTGGAAATAGAAGCATCTTTCTCAGGCTGGCCATCTCACTCTCCTACAATCTATTCCGACTGCAGCTTATGTTAATCTCCTTTCTATTGTCCTTGTACCTCGGATGGTTCTCTTTGAAATGGAGAAGATTTTTAAAGCCTTCTTCTGGGGTCATGATGTGTGTATCAAGAATGTGCATCTTCTGTCATGGGACATTTTGTGCATGCCCAAGAACTATGGGGGACTGGGGCCTCATTCACTGTGGGCATAGCTAGTGTCTTCTAAATAAAAATCAATAGGCTGGATAGATTACAAACCGACTAGAGGTGCCTCTCCATTTTGGCGATCCATTATTAAAGCTTCTAAGTGGACCGGGCATGGTTTCAAGTCAGAGTATTGGTCTCCTTTATGATCCTTGGCTTTTTGAAAGGCCTCTAACCTACTGTGCAGCACTCATGGACACCCGTGTGATTCAAGAGGCTTGGAAGGTGGTCCATTTATTTATGGAACAAGGATCCTGAGATATTGAAAAGTTAAATAAATTATTCTATACACTATATGAATTTAAATTTTTAGTGATGAAAAATTTGATCATAATTTTTTTTATTTTTATTATTAAAAATTTTTAATGATAAAAAATATTTCATCACTAGCTCGTCACTAAAAGTACTATAGCTAAAAACTTTAGTGATCAAAATATAAAGTCATTAGAAAATACTATTATATTTAATAATAAAATATAAATGGTCATTAAAGATAAATATTGATGATGATTGTACTTATGATAAAAGATTAAAAAAAGATCATTAAAAGCTGAAAAATGATAACTTGATAAAGAATTAATGACTAAAAATAAATTTTAATGAAGATTTAATACCATTGCTATTTTTTTTTTGATTAATTTTTAATAGTTACAACAAGCTACTATAATTGTGAAATGAAAATGATCATTAAAGATAAGTTCTTGTGATGATTTCTTTTTGCGACAAAAGATTTAAAAATATTTATAAATAACTTATCAAAATAAAATATTTTTGTTACAAATTATGATTGTGCCACCTCTATTTAGATTCAGTTTGCTTGAATTCAAATTAAGATTTTATAAATCTAAAAAATATATTTTTATATATAAGCCTTTACAAAAAATCAAATCTAAGATTTATTGGATATTTGCCTACTACTTAGCCACTATGACAACATTAATTTCTAATATAAAGTCATGATTTATAATACTTATTTAAAATTTTTTATATCATAAAATATTCTCATTTCCAATATATTATGACATATTTTATTTTTTACTAATTAATTTTTTAACAAAAATTTAATCATCTTCTTTTTCTAAAATCTTTTAAAAGTAGATAATTTATGACCTTATTTTATTTATGCTATAATTAATAAAAAATAGTACTGAATATAGAATACCTTTTGCATTATATATTTTATTTAAATTGGATTAGTGATCCAAATCCTTGGTTAAATCGGTCTTTGTATAAGTTTTTAATAATTACGTCTTAGACTATTACCTGATCTTAGTGCGTTGCTTTCAAAAGTGGTAGTGGATTTTATAGGAAAAATAAATATTTAATCTATCAAAAAATTTTAGCTAAAAATAAATTTGTAATTAATTTTATTAAACTGAATATCGATTGGGCATATGAATTTTAGTAGTTCAATATATTTAGAAAATCCATCAAGTGTCTAATCAAAATCATGTGGTATTAGTATATCTTATTATCTCCTAATCTTACTCTAACTCTCACATATCAAATACTGAATTATAGTCTACATCTTATTTTAGTGATTAACATATACATTATTCAAATATTATTATAATTAATATTTTTATTATTGTAGATTTCTGTCTTGAGTCAGTTTGGCTGGAGCTGAGCGGGATTCCCAGAGGGTTAGCCCCCTTATCTTCTTCGCAGCTCCGCTTCAACTTGCCCTTGGGCAAGGAGTACTAAATGGCTGAGCAGGGTCCCAGAGGATAAATCCCCTCATCTTATTCATGGCTCCATTTCGACTTGCCCTTGGGCAAAGAGTGTCTGATGGCCAAGTGCAGTCTTTGAAGGGTTGGCCCCTTAATCTTCTTCGTTCACGACCATTCGAGATTTTCGACCCAATCCAACCTTAAGTTTAGACTCTGCAAAAAAGTTCGATTTAGTTACCTTGGCCTTCTCAAATCAGCTTCGTCAGATCGGCCTCCTTAGGTCAGCTTCATTAGGATGGTCCCTTTAGGTCGGCTTCGTCAGGTCGGCCTCCTTGGGTCAGCTTTGTCAGGTCAGTCTCCTTGGATTGGCTTTATTAGGTTGGCCTCCTTGGGTCGGCTTTGTTAGATTGGCTTCGTCTTCATCTTGGCCTTTATTTTTGCCTCGGTTCGATTTTTACATCAGCTCGATTTTTGCCTAAGCTCGATTTTTCCTCGACTCAGTCTTGATAGCTTGGTTTTGATCTTAATTTTTGCCTTAGCTTTGTCTTTACCTCGGTCTTGAGCTTAGTGGCTCGGCTTCAATTTTGATCTTCACCTCGGCTCAGCCTTGATCTTTACCTCGGTTCGGTCTTAAGCTTGGCAGCTCGACCTTAGTCTCGATCTTTGTCTTAGTCCAGTCTTGCGCTTAACATTTTAGCCTCGATCTTGATCTTTACCTCATCTCGATCTTAAGCTTAATAGCTTGACCTAGGTTTTAATCTTTGCATCGATTTAATCTTGATCTTTATCTTGGCTCGATCTTGAACTTGATAGCTCAGCTTCAATCTTGATCTTTACCTTGGCTCGATCTTGGTCTTTGCCTCGGCTCAAGTGCTCAAAGACCTGTGGACCTATAAGAAAAAAAGAAAATAGAATGATGGATGAGAGCTTAAGAGTCTTTTACCATGAAAGCTTTCAGTTGTGGGAGTCTCTCCCTTTCAAAGGCTGTGAAGAAAAAACTGCCTTTTTCCTTGTAGGATCTTTCAGATTTCATTAAATCTGGGATGGAATAATTTAAAAAAAAAATTTATCCTACATTTATTTCAGATCTAAATCTCTAGATCTAATTTCATTATCGGATATTGATTCTAAAATAAATCTAAAAGCATGAGGAAATATGAAATACCTCAAGGGTAATCTGATTACCCTGTAGATGATCGCAGCAAGCCTGAGGTTCTGATTTAGCTACGCAGTCGCCTGGCCTCTATCGGTATCTACTCAGACAGGATCTGGATCGTCTTCTCCTCGTGAATCTCTGCTCCAAAAATCAGAATTAAATCTGATTAGAAAGATCTTCAAAAGTTTTTCTGAAGTTAGAGTAGCAGCCTGTCGAAGAAGTCCTGCAGCCTTCCTATTCAAGGCATCACCACACCTTGATCCTTCACCAGATAGATGCCCAACCTTTTGGGCGTGAAGAGGGGAGAGGGAGCACCAAGGAGGATGTGGAGAAGAGGAGAGTTGACTGGCTTTTCCTTGGTTGGGAGCAGAATCACTAAACCCTAGGCGTAGACAGGGTTTATATAGACCCTGCTGCACTGCGCAGTGTCACATCATTCGACCAATCAAAAAATTTTATTTAAACCAAAAAAATTTTGATTGATGGAGTGATGTAATCTGATCACATCAGATAAGAACCCCACCCTCTCTCCTAGAGTTGGCACCAACATTGGATAAGCACAATCATGTTGGCGCCAAAGAGTCCATGTTGATCAAAACTCTCTATCCTTATCTACTAGGGGCGCCCACTTTAATCCAATTGGGCTCATTGAAGCGAAAATTCAGTGCAGGGGCAAAATGATAATTTTAAATTTTTTTAAAATTACTATTTTACAGTGAAATTATTAATTAATCTCATTAATTAATACTAATTAACCCTACACTAGGATCTAAATATGATACAACAGTATGTATTTAAATTTGAAATTCAAATTTGAAACAGTAAATTTTTTACTGTACTGTATTCAGAACACATCACCTTTTGCGGGTAGTCGATCACCGCAATCTGATCACCGTCGGGGGGCTCTGATCGTCACGTCGCAGCCACACTAGTGTCTGACCTCTGCGGATCATCCACATGAAGCTCTCGTCTGATCGACTCCTCATGAATGCTAGTTCGTGATTTCATCCTTTTGATGGCTGATGTTGATCGAACTCCTTCGATCGATGTGTGCCGACTCCTCGGATGCTCCGGATCGTCTGCACGGTTGGTTGAGAGGCTGATGGATCTCTTCCTGAAATTCGATGGACTCACGATACTTGTGGCATACCAATTTCACTTTCCGAACCCTAGGTAGAAACCCTAAGGTACACACCAAAAACTCTGCACCCACTTACACACCAAAAACTCTGCACCCACTTCTCTCTCCTTTTTCTCTCCTCTCGATAAATTTTGAACACTTCAAAATTTTTTCAGAACCTCCCCACGCCCCTTATCACTTCTTTCTTTTCATTGCCCACGCCCCCTCCCTTTCTCATTTTATAAAACATCGCAAGAGATGTTGAAAGCGTGTGAATGGATAAGAAGAGGTGGTTGCTCACTTAAATTCAAATCAAATTTAAATTCAAGTGTCAACCAATCTTATCCTCATCCATTTGTGCGAGAAAGAAGAGATGGCGTGGCTCTTTTTTTTTTTTGTGCGTAGAGACTTTCATGAGAAACTATTTCTTGTGTGGAATATGGGGCGCACAAAAGATGATAAGCTGGCGCATGGTTATTTGGTTATCCATTCAAATTCAAAATCCCTTTAAATTTGGATGGGTAACAAACTAAGTTAATCTAAATAATTGGCGCACAGAAACATGGGCATGAGAGAGCTTTGCATGGGAGAAAATTCACGAGAAAATTTCTTCTCGTGAATTCAAATGGGCGCAAGGAAGTTGGGTGCAGGGAATTTAAAACAAGGTGGTTTGATTCAAATTAAGCCAACCTAATTAAAATAGGTTAAGCACAATTAGACTAGATTAAACCCAACACAATTAGGCTTAATTAGGCTCAATAAAATTTTAATCAAATCAGAAATTAACTAAGCCTAACCTCTGATCAAATCAGGGACTAAACCACCTTAGCGATTAGATCAACACTTAACCTAATTGGGTCAATCCAAACTGAATCCAATTCAATTGGACTTGATCTAAAAATAATTACTCAATCAAATTGAGTTAATTAGCAATCAAATCACTAATTAAACCTCTCATAAATATTGACTCCAAATCCGATGGGCAATTAGGCATCAGAGACCATCGATATGAAACCCTGATCAAAGAATTCAAATTTCAAATTCAAAAATTGAAATTCAAAATTTTGACCACGGTACCCAAAATGTGTGGAACTCATGATCAGAGAATCATAATTCTCAATCATAGAGTCCCAGACACATAAAACTCATAATCAGCCATCAGATCAGAAAGGAACCTCTAATGTGTGTGACCCCGCAGGTTCGAACCTAAGCCGGTAGCACAGGAACCAATTCCTGTACTAATCGAAGTGACCATCTAGCAATGGTACCCGATGACCGGATAGGTTGAATAGTCGCAATCGCAATATTCAGAACCTACGTGAATATGGTTACCGTATAATTCATCCCTTTTGATCCCTGTGTTTAGAATGACTCAGGGTTAAACTGTCAACCCTGATGAGATCATCCGAATCGTGCTCAACTCAATTAGTCCTGTGACTCCTCACTAGGACTACCCTGACCAAGATTTTGCTAAATTGAAACACGACTGTACACAGCTCCTAAACTGGAGTGGTCAATCCCATCTTGACACATGCACCGACAAGTCAAGTACTTGACTACACCCAGCAGCCTTCCGTCACTGAATTAGAAATTCAGGTAGTCCAGTGCCTAAGTGCAGTGAGTTGCTTGCAAGTCACCGTGGCGGTCTCAGGTCGGAGAGATATTTATACCCATATCCCATCGGAGCAAATCTTGACAGCAGAAATAGCTCCGGAGTCGGTCACGTTCAGTGCAGATGTACCATTACATCTCACCTGTATTCCATACCAGTATCTCCACACTCCTTGGTTATGAGGATAACCAACCCATATGGCACATAACGACCTATGCTCAATAAACGTTGTCGTCTTTGGTAACAACGTATCATTTGGTCGCGAACAGGTTTAAGGACTAAGCGACAAATCCTCCTTTGTCGAGTCTAAATAGTCCTAAGGACTTCACCACAATACAGGTGTTCATTAGAAGATGAAACATTTGTGATGAAAAAAATATCAAAATAACTTTTATTTATTTATAATTCATGTACTAATACAAAAGGAGCACAACTGTCAACAGGCTGACGATTGGCTTTGGGACACTATTCTCAACAATCTCCCACTTGGCCTAAAGCCAATCGGTGCAGTATCTAATACCCATCTTCGACTTATAGTTGTTGAATTCCTTCACCGCAATGGCTTTAGTGAATGGGTCGGTCAGGTTCTCCTTCTCATCGATCTTCTGAAGGTCGACGTTACCTCGATCCACGATCTTCCGGATGAGATGGTAGGGGCGCAGAATATGCTTCGTCCGCTGGTGTGCCTTCGGTTCCTTCATCTGAACAATGGCTCCAGAGCTATCACAGTAGAGCAAAACTGGACCAACAAGAGAGGGTGCTACTCCGAGCTCGGTGATAAATTTTCTCAGCCACACTGCTTCTTTGGCAGCATCTGATGCAGCAATATACCCCGCCTCGCATACTGAATCAGCCACAGTGTGCTGCTTGGAACTCTTCCAACAGACAGCCCCACCATTAAGGGTAAAAATAAATCCTGACACACTCTTGCTGTCATCGCGATCAGACTGGAAACTAGAGTCTGTAAATCCTATAAGTCTCAAGTCTGATTCACCATATACAAGCCACTGGTCCTTAGTATTTCTTAAATACTTCAGGATGGTTTTAACAACCTTCCAGTGATTCTCTCCTGGATCAGATTGGTATCTACTCACTACCCCTAGTGAGTATGCCACATCTGGTCGTGTACATGTCATGGCGTACATGATAGATCCCACTGTCGAAGCATATGGAATCCTACCCATACGCTCTCTCTCTCTTGAGGTGTTGTCGGACAATCCCTTTTCGAGAGAGAAATTTCATGGCCTATCGGTAGATAGCCTTTCTTGGAATTCTCCATGCTGAACCTTTTCAGTATAGTATCAATGTACGTGGACTGGGATAAGCCAAGTAACCTTTTGGATCTATCCCTATAGATCCTCATCCCTAGGATGTAGGAAGCTTCTCCCAGATCCTTCATGGAGAACTGTGATGATAGCCAAATCTTCATTCCCTGTAATGCAGGGACATCATTCCCGATTAAGAGAATGTCATCCACATATAATACAAGAAATACTACTACTAGACCATTAGCCCACTTATAAATACAGGGCTCTTCTCCATTCTTAACGAAGCCATACGTTTTGATCGTCCTATCAAAACGTATGTTCCAACTCTGAGATGCCTGCTTAAGTCCATAAATGGACCTTTGTAGCTTGCATACCTTAGACTCATCTGTGGATGTGAACCCTTCAGGTTGTATCATATACACCTCTTCGTCCAGCTCTCCGTTTAAGAAAGCTGTCTTCACATCCATCTGTCAGATTTCATAGTCTAGATAGGCAGCTATCGCAAGCATAATCCGAATGGATTTGAGCATTGCCACAAGAGAAAACGTCTCATCATAGTCTATACCATAACGTTGACGATATCCCTTGACAACCAGACGGGCTTTATAGGTCTCCACCTTTTCGTCTGCGCTTTTCTTCCTCTTGAAGACCCACTTACACCCTATAGGTTTCACTCCTTCGGGTGAGTCAACCAATGTCCACACATCGTTGACCTTCATGGACTCCATTTCGGATTTCATGGCCTCTAGCCATTTCTAAGAGTCAGGTCTCTGCATTGCATCCATGTAGGTGATCGGATCCTCATCATTTTCATCAAGTTCGACAGGATCGCCATCCCGGACCAAGAAACCATAGTATCTGTCCGGTTGATGTGGTACTCTACCAGACCGCCTTAAGGGTGCATTATCAATGGGCTCCGGATCTGATCTAATCAAATTCGGTTCAGGTTCAGTAACATGTGTCGGTTTTTTCACCTGTCGAACTTCGTCAAGTTCGACCTTAAAGGCAATAGTTCCTTCACTAAGGAACTCCTTTTCTAAAAAGATTGCCTTAAGGCTGACAAATACCTTTTGCTCATCAGCAAGGTAGAAATAATACCCTTTGATCTCTTTTGGGTACCCTATAAAATTATACTTGTCAGACCTAGGTCCAAGCTTATCTGTAATTAAACGTTTAACATAAGCCGGACACCCCCAAACCCTAAGGTGCGAGCGTACTGGCTTACATCCTATCCATATCTCATATGGCGTTTTGGCTACAGACTTACTCGAAACTCTATTTAGAAGGTAACAAGCCGATTCGAGTGCATATCCTTAGAGGAAGATCGGCAGACCAGCAAACCCCATCATGGATAGAACCATGTCCAATAAGGTCCGATTCCTCCTTTCAGACACACCATTATGCTGTGGTGTTCTAGGAGGAGTCCACTGAGAGAGAATCTCATTCTCTCCTAGATATGTCAGAAACTCATTGGAAAGGTATTCACCTCCTCGATCAGATCGCAGAATTTTAATACACTTCCCAGTTTATTTTTCTACCTCATTTCGAAATAGTTTGAACATTTCAAACGACTCCGACTTATGCTTCATTAAGTAAACATACCCATACCTCGATAGGTCGTCTGTGAAGGTTATGAAGTAGAAATATCCACCTCTTGCACTTGAGCTCATAGGTCCACATACATCAGAATGTACCAGACCCAAGAGTTCACTAGCTCGCTCACCTTTTTCAGTAAAAAGTGACTTGGTCATCTTTCCAAGAAGACAAGACTCACAGGTTGGAAGTGATTCACAATCACCAAGTTCAAGAATTCCTTCTTGAGCCATCCTATTTATCCTGTTCTTATTGATATGACCTAGCCTACAGTGCCAAAGGTAGACTTCTGACACATTATCTATTCTAGGATGTTTACCGAAGTTTTGAACCACATTAACAGGCTGTGATAGTAAGTAAATTTTATTATTTAATTATCCAACAAACATTGTAACACCATTCAAAATGATATTGCAAATTTTTTTTTTATTAAAAAATTATAACCGTACATGGCCAAAAGGCCTACAGAAATAATATTTAATAAAAAACTTGGACAATAGTGATATTCACTCAGAATTACATTACAAGAATTGATTACAAGACTCATGATTCCTAAAGCTAGAACTGAAACTTTACTTCCATCTCCGACGTTCAGGAACCTCTCACCTTCATCAAATCTCCTACTGACCTGCAGACCCTGCATCGAATTACAAATATGATAAGGGCTTCCGGTATCCAATACCCAGACAGTAGTATCACAAATGGAAAAGTTGCAAGGAGTTATCATATAATTACCTTGCTTCTTCTTCGGCCTGTTCGGGTCCAGGGAGGCTATGTATTGAGGACAGTTCCTCTTCCAATGCCCCTGCTTCTTGCAAAAGAAGCACTCCGCCTGGCTCTGGTCGGGCTTGCGCTTCTTGGTCTGACCTTGTGCAACCGTCCCAGCATGAGGCTGCACCTTCTTGTTCTTCTTCTTCTTGTTCTTCTTTTCCTTCCCAAAGGGTCAACGACGAGAAGAAGACCCTCCCACTACATTCACCGACTCCTTATGGAGCTGGTGATCCTTCTCAAAGTTCTGCAGCAACCCCAACAACCTGTGGTAGTTTACTGCAGGCTTTGTCATTCGAAAATGAGTAAAGAATGGGAGGAAGGACTTAAACAAGAAATTAAGGATCGCATCCTTACCGAGCTGCTCGTGCAGAGGAAAACCTAATTTGCTTAGGCACTCAATCATCTCGATCATATACAGTACATGATCAGTGACTGAGGCCCCATCTCTCATCCGAGCATTGAAAATGGCATAACTAGTTTTGTGCCTTTTAACATCGGCAGGCGTGCCAAAGGAGTCGTTCAACATTTGAAGCATCTCCTGTGGCTGGACATTCTCAAACCTGCAGTTGAACTCGTCATTCATTGTTGCCAGCATAATACATCGGACTGTGGTGCGGTCATTGAGCCACTTCTGGTAAGTGTCTCGAATCGCCTTACTAGCATTCAGAGCTAGCTCCTCAGGTGCTGGATCCGTTACTACATAAAGGATCCGCTCATGCTCAAGGACGATTTTCAATTTTCGATACCAGCTATCAAAATTAGGTCCCATGAGCTTGTCATTATCTAATAATGATCGGAGCGACAGGATAGTAGCCATAGCTGTATAAAGAAAAACCAGACCTCTATTAGTACATAAATTAATACTAAAGACTTGGATTTTAGTCTAAAGTTTTTTCTAATATTTTTACGAACTGGTAACCTCAACCTCCAATTCGAGAAATTACTTTAATTCCTTAATGGGTACTAGAATCCACACAGACTACACACGAGCCCAACTTTGGTTGGTCAACCCATGTGCATCTATGGGTAGGTTCTTAACCAGTTATTTCTCTAAACAACTTCTAGTAATTGATTTTGCCCCAGAACCTAATCAGTAGGCTTTGGCCTCCACTGAAAAGATCTGGTTAGGTCCAACCATTAACATGACTTAATTTGGTGAATCAGACCAATAAATGATCAGGCCCGACTTTGGCCGGCCAACCTAACCACCATCAGAAAGACTCAACCAAATTATCATATTATGAATGATAATTCCATTAGTCAATGAGCGTCAGACCTTTGGGCCTCCAATGATCATTGAACTAATGGACTCATTATCACTCACTTAATGGGAGGCATTGACTTAGTTATCATTATAACTTAATCATTTTAGGGACCTAATAATTTTTGAGAATTTTATTAAAGGATAGTAGAGAAGAAATCATCCAGCTAATTTCAATCCTCCCACTGACTTCACCAAGTCAGATTAAAAATGATTTAATTAAAGCTGGCATTAGGAGCACCTAAATCAGTCAAACTGATTTACCTAATGACATGGGTGAGCTCTAATCACCAAGTGATCTAATCAAAATCTAACTTACCAGATTGGCCAGGTTAGTGAGATCAGTGGTGGGGATTTGCCATTAACTCGTCAATGATCGAATCAATGCGAGTAGCTCCCGCTTAAGATCCACTGGTCAAAACTGCCGAACTTACCTTAGACACCAATCGGTTCATTAGTTTTAATTTTGATCAACTTAGTAAATGGGGCTCCACCGCATAGCCATGAATTAAGTCCATCTTGGTCTAGTTAAAGATATGGACCCATTCAACTATAACTATTGAAGTTGAGTCTAGAGTATCCTTGACCTAATCTAATTCAACTTTTGATTAGATTTGACCAATTACTCCATTTAGTCCATTTTTTAAGCTAACCTTAGGTCTAACCCAATTATGGACCTAATTCATCTAACCCATTGACCCACAAGTTTATGCAATTGTCTTAGGTCTTAATTCATAATTCTAGACCTACTAGACAACACTTAATTCTTTTAATTAAGTACTTGGACTGATGGGTCAGGATTTGGCATTTCGAAAATAATTTTTAAATTTTGAAAAAATTTATTTTCTGTTCACCAAATGTGTTGACTCATTTTACAAATGGGTCAGCACATTTCATAAACAGCAATCCTATTACTCATTTCATAACAGAAAATAACTCAAAATAAATCATGAATTTTTTTTTAGATCTAATCTAACACATTTATGATAAATTTTATAATTAAGTCCTTTCGCTGCTTCATCGGCATGGGATATAATTGCATCGGCAACCCTACCGCCATAGGAGACCCCATCGAATGGAAAAAGAGGGCCTTTAAATCCTACTTTTCTCCTATGACCGGACGGCCATGGCAACTAACCCAATTAGATTACTTACTACTTGGATCAAGTATATCTAAATATACCAATTTCAAAATTTAAATTTTGAATTTCAAATTTTAAATTTTAAATTTTAAATTTTAAATTTCAAATTTTAAATTTGAGATTTCAATCAAATTTTAAATTTTAAATTTCCAATATTTGAATTTCAAATTTTAAATTTTAAATTTGAAATTTTAAATAAATTTCAAGTTTGAGATTTCAACCAAATTTCAAATTTTCAATCTTTGAATTTTAAATTTTGAAATTTAAATTTTAAATTTTGAATTTCAAATTTGAAACTTCTAACAAATTTCAAATTTTAAATTTCAAATTTTGAATTTCAAATTTAACTTATAGATTACACCTTAATCTACGCATGCATATGTATATCATATTCTAGAACCATGCTCTGATACCATTTGAAGCGAAAATTCAGTACAGGGGCAAAATGGTAATTTTAAAAATTTTTCAAAATTATTATTTTACAGTGGAATTATTAATTAATCTCATTAATTAATACTAATTAACCTTACACTAGGATGTAAATATAATACAACAGCATGCATTTAAATTTAAAATTCAAATTTGAAACAGTAAACTTTTTACTATACTGTGTTCAGAACATATCACCTTTTGCGGATAGTCGATCACCGCAATCTGATCACTGTCGGGGAGCTCTGATCGTCACGTCGCAGCCACACTAGTGTCTGACCTCTGCGGATCATCCACACAAAGCTCTCGTCTGATCGGCTCCTCACGAATGCTAGTTCGTGATTTCACCCTTTTGATGACTGATGTTGATCGAACTCCTTCGATCGATGTGTGCCGACTCCTCGGATGCTCCGAATCATCTGCACGATTGGTTGAGAGGCTGATGGATCTCTCCCTAAAATTTGGTGGACTCACGACACTCGTGGCACACCAATCTCACTTTCCGAACCCTAGGTAAAAATCCTAGGGTACACACCAAAAATCCTGCGCCCATTTCTCTCTCCTTTTTTTCTCCTCTCGATAAATTTTGAATACTTCAAAATTTTTTCAGAACCTCCCCATGCCCCTTATCTCTTCTTTCTTTTCATTGCCCATGCCCCCTCCCTTTCTCATTTTATAAAACATCACAAGAGATGTTGAAAGCGTGTGAGTGGATAAGAAGAGGTGGTTGCTCACTTAAATTCAAATCAAATTTGAATTCAAGTGTCAACCAATCTTATCCTCATCCATCTGTGCGAGAAAGAAGAGATGGCATGGCTCTTTTTTTTTTCTTTTTTTTTTTGTGCGTGGAGACTTTCACGAGAAACTATTTCTTGTGTGGAATATGGGGCACACAAAAGAGGATAAGCTGGCGCATGGTTATTTGGTTATCCATTCAAATTCAAAACCTCTTTGAATTTGGATGGGTAACAGACTAAGTTAATCCAAATAATTGGCACACAGAAACATGGGCGTGAGAGAGCTTTGCGTGGGAGAAAATTCATGAGAAAATTTCTTCTCATGAATTCAAATGGGCGCAAGGAAGTTGGGTGATGCAGGGAATTTAAAACAAGGTGGTTTGATTCAAATTGAGCCAATCTAATTAAAATAGGTTAAGCACAATTAGATCAGATTAAACCCAACACAATTAGGTTTAATTAGGCTCAATAAAAATCTAATCAAATCAAGAATTAACTAAGCCTAACCCCTGATCAAATCAGGGACTAAACCACCTTAGCGATTAGATCAACACTTAACCTAATCGGGTCAATCCAAACTGAATCCAATTCAATTGAACTTGATCTAAAAATAATTACTCAATCAAATTGAGTTAATTAGCGATCAAATCATTAATTAAATCTCTCATAAATATTGAGTCCAAATTCGATGGGCAATTAGGCATCAGAGACCATCGATATGAAATCCTGATCAAAGAGTTCAAATTTCAAATTCAAAATTTGAAATTCAAAATTTTGACCCCGGTACCCAAAATCTGTAAAACTCATGATCAGAGAATCCTAATTCTTAATCATAGAGTCCCAGACACATAAGACTCATAATCAGCCATCAGATCAGAAAGGAACCTCTAATGTGTGTGACCCCGCAGGTTCGAACCTAAGCCCGTAGCACAGGAACCAATTCCTGTACTAATCGAAGTGACCATCTAGCAATGGTACCCGATGATCGAATAGGTCGAATAGTCGCAATCGCAATATTCAGAACCTACGTGAATATGGTTACCGTATAATTCATCCCTTTTGATCCCTGTGTTTAGGACGACTCAAGGTTAAACTATCAACCCTGATGAGATCATCCGAGTCGTGCTCAACTCAATTAGTCCTGTGACTCCTCACTAGGACTACCCTAGCCAAGATTTTGCTAAATTGAAATACGACTGTACACAGCTCCTAAACTGGAGTGGTCAATCCCATCTTGACACACGCACCGACAAGTCAAGTACTTGACTACACCCAGCAGCCTTCCGTCACTGAATTAGAAATTCAGGTAGTCCAGTGCCTAAGTGCAGTGAGTTGCTTGCAAGTCACTGTGACGGTCTCGGGTCGGAGGAACATTTATACCCATATCCCATCGGAGCAAATCTTGACAGTAGAAATAGCTCCGGAGTCGGTCACGTTCAGTGCAGATGTACCATTACATCTCACCTGTATGCCATACCAGTGTCTCCATACTCCTTGGTTATGAGGACAACCAACCCATATGGCACACAACGACCTATGCTCGATAAACATTATCGTCCTTGGTAACAACGTATCATTTGATCGCGAACAGATTTAAGGACTAAGCGACAAATCCTCCTTTGTCGAGTCTAAATAGTCCTAAGGACTTCACCACAACACAGGAGTTCATTAGAAGATGAAATATTTGTAATGAAAAAAATATCAAAATTACTTTTATTTATTTATAATTCATGTACTAATACAAAAGGAGTACAACCGTCAACAAGCTGACGATTGGCTTTGGGACACTATTCCCAACACTCATGCCATAATCTGATTATAGTGCCCAATTTAATGTGGATTTGGCATGTGGACACTCCACAAAAATCCTCCAATGAGCTCTTGCTAAGTGGCGTTCAATTTAAGACCTATATGTCAATATTTGATAGATGTCCTAAAATGAAAATGACAGGTGACAGAAATTAGTAGGTGTTGTCTTAAATTCATCTCATGAATTAAGACAAGACTTTTTTGAGCTGGACAACCTTCATTTAGACTGAGAAAAATCTTCTCAAGATTCTCTGGGTGAGTCAAATTACATTTGACTTAGTCGAGATGAAAAAGATTACACGAGGAGAAAGTTAGGCTCAATTGTGTGCTAGCACGATTTTCTTGAACCTAATTAGATCTAATCCAAATCAATTGGACTAGCCCAATTGATGACATCTAGATCCTAATCCTTGTTAGTGTGATTCAGTTAGGTTAAATTTTGTATGGTAATGAGACATGTCGTGATCTCATCATTGACATCATCAAAATTCTTTTCGATGGATCAGAACTCTTCTGATTCAGACAATTAGAATGATCGATCATCAAGATCATTCTAATTGCTCTCAAAATCCACAAGTGGCACTTAACAGTATATAGTGGCAACCCATCAGAACTGAAGACGAACCTCTCAGTGCAGCTACCTGTGTGATTGAGTTCCTCTATCATGAGTCCCGACTGAATTAGTGTTAAGGTGAACTCGTCAAACCCAACATCAGTCATATAAATCAATCGATCGATCCGAATCCGATGTGAAACCCCAATGGAAAACTCTTTTTCATTATTTCACTCTGCCATGGCCATGGGCTTAAGGACTCGATCTTTCGATCATCATAGGACTACTCCTCTCATCTACCGAGGTTGATAGATCTCATCTTGGTGCGATCTAGTTCCTACAATGAATATGCTACAGTCAACATACACCTCAGGATTTCGAATGGCTAGAAGATCGAGTTATGGTGTAGTCAAATTATAACACACTCAAGGTGAACTGTCGATGCATCTCTGATAAAAAAATTAGACACACAACTGCAGCATCGAGCTAGTCATCGACGAGAAGGTGGACTTCCTTATGACTGCTTGAGGGGGTCACGCTCAGTACTCTTGTTCTCAACGAATACCTGTACTCTCACTCCGGTGTCTCCACACCATAGACTCAAGATACATCTACCCTAAGGAAGCGATTGTACATCAATCTTTCGGATCGATCACCATCCTCGTGATGATCCTATGGTCAGGAGCTGTTTATGAGTTAGTTATGTAAATTCATGCCTTAAATTTTCAACTCTTGAAAATATGAATTGACATTCCTACTAACTCAAAGGATGTATCACAGACACAATGTACACAATGTGATAGAAGAATAACCCATTTATTGATTTATAGTGAAAATTATAAATTTACCCTTAGATTTGTACAAGAATGTGTCAGTCAATCTGGCATCTAGGGCACACATCTAACAAACTCCCACTTGACCTAATGCCAATTGGCTATATATCTAAGTCCCATCTTCTCAAGGTGGGCTTCGATCTTTTGCTGACCTAATGGCTTTGTCAGTGGGTCTGCCACATTGTCTGTGGAGTCGACTCTCTTGATCTCGACATAACCCTTTTTGAGGTAATCACGGATCAGATGGAATCGCCGCTCGATGTGCTTGGACTTCTGGTGAGATCTTGGCTCCTTAGCTAGGGCTATGGTGCCATTATTGTCGCAGTAAAGAGGGATGGCATCCGATGACATCACTTCAAGCTCTGCGATAAATTTTTTATACCAGAATGCTTCCTTCGCAGCTTCCAATGCAGCAATATACTCTGCCTCCATGGTGGAATCAGCAATCACCGTCTGCTTGGAACTCTTCCAGCTAACTGCACCATCATTGCAAATGAACAGACTCCCAGATGTCGACTTTCGATCATCTATATCAGACATAAAGTCTGAGTCTGTATATCCCTGAATCTGGAGTTCTCCATTTTCAAAAACTAGAAACATATCCTTAGTCCTTCTCAAGTACTTAAGGATACATTTTACAGAAGTCCAGTGCTCTTCGCCTGGATTCGACTGATATCTGCTTATGACACTCACAGCATGGGCTATATTAGGTCGTGTACATAGCATGGCATACATGAGGCTTCCTATTACCGAAGCATAAGAGATCTTGCTCATGCGTTCAATCTCCTCAGGTGTGCTAAAGCACATCTTCTTGGAGAGATGAATGCCATATCTAAAAGGTACTAAACCTCTTTTGGAGTTTTTCATGCTAAACTTTTTTAGCACCTCCTCTATGTACATCTTCTGTGAAAGTCTCAGCATCCTATTTGGTCTATCTCTATAGACCTTAATATCCAGTATAAAGGATGCCTCTCCTAGATCTTTCATAGAGAACTCCTTAGACAATCATACTTTGACTGAGGTCAACATGAGAATGTCATTCCCAATTAGGAGGATGTCATCTACGTACAATACGAGAAAGACAACTGCGCTCCCACTGATCTTTTTGAACACACATGATTCTTTCTCATTCTTGATGAAATCAAACATTTTGATTACATCATGGAAACGAGTATTCTAGCTCCGAGATGCTTGCTTAAATCCATAAATGGACCTTTGCAGCTTGCAGACCTTGTGATCATCATCACTGGATGTAAAATTGAGTGGCTGTTCCATATAGATATCTTCCTCAAGATATCCATTTAAGAATGTCATTTTCACGTCTATCTGCCATATTTCATTATCGAAATAGGTTGCAATAGCAAGCAATGTGCGGATGGATTTTAGCATGGCTACGGACGAGAAGGTATCCTGATAGTCAATGCCTTCACGCTGACTATAACCTTTCGCTACGAGCCTAGCCTTAAATGTCTTCACATTTCCATCTGCACCTATCTTTTTCTTGAAGATCCATTTACACCCAATAGGTACAATACCTTCAAGTGGATCTACCAAGGTCCAGATTTGGTTTGAGTGCATCGAGTCAATTTCTGATCTCATTGCCTCTAACCATTTCTCAGAGTCGATATCTGATATCGTCTCGTCATAGGTCTTGGGATCATCACCATGAGCCCCATTTTTCATGATGAACATTTTCTCTATATCTTCTTGTATAGTACCTAAGTACCTTTCAGGAGGATGAAAAATCCTAGTCGATCTACGAGGTGAAAGAGGTTGTGTTAGGACTGGTTCTGATTGATTTGGTTCCTTAGGTTCTTTAGCTCGTTGCTCTTGGGAGACATTCTCCTTGAGTTTAGTTATTCTTCCGATGCCACCATCTTGAATAAACTATTTTTCAAGAAAAATAACATTTCGACTCACAATCACATTGTGGTCTTCCGGAATAGTATCCTAATGACTCTTTAGGATATCCTATGAATCGAGCTCTAAAAGACCTGAACTCTAACTTGTCCGCCTGCTGTCTCTTGACATGAGCCGGACAACCTCAAACTCTGAGATGATTCAGACTTGATTTCTTTCCATGCCATATCTCATATGGTGTGGTAGGAACGATTTTAGAGGAAATCCTATTCAATACATATATTGCTGTCATGAGACAATATCCCCAAAGAAACTCAGGGAGGTCCGTGAAGCTCATCATGGAACGGACCATATCTAATAGGGTCCGATTTTTTCGTTCTAAAATCCCGTTGAGTTGTGGCGTTCCAGATGGAGTCCATTGAGAGACTATGCCATTATCCTTAAGATAGTCTAGAAACTTCTGACTAAGGTATTCACCTCCTCGATCTGATCGAAGAATCTTAATGGGCTTTCCTATTTATTTTTCTACTTCATGTCTGAATTCTTTGAACCTTTCAAAGACTTTAGACTTGTGTTTCATTAGAAACACATATCCGTACCTAGACATATCATCGATAAAGGTAATGAAGTAGACATAGTTGCCTCTAGTCGGCACATCAAATGGGCTGCACACATCCGTATGTACTAGGACAAGTAGGTCTGTGGCTCCTTCCCCATGTCCTACAAAAGGAAGTTTGGTCATTTTGCCTTGAAGGCATGATTCATAAACTGGATATGACTTGGAAGTCAACGGACTCAACAGCCCGAATTTCTCCAATTTGTTAACCCTGTCTTCCGCTATATGACCTAGCCTTAGGTGCCACAGATACCTATCATTTAGACTATCTCTAGGCCTTTTAATTCCTATGACATTCACATTTTGCTTGATATTAAATACGGATACATCAATATGTAGCTAATAGAGACCGTTAATGAAAAAACCATTTGCAACTTTATTATTTTCATAAAATATGTTACAATGGTCCTTATGAAAGCTAATCACATAGCCTTCTTGTGCTAAACATGAAACAGAAATCAAATTCCTGCTTGCTGCAGGCACATAATAACAATCTCTAAGAACTAAATCTAATCCTAACGGTAATCGCAAAGGGTAGGTTTCCACGGCCACAGCAGCAACTCTTGCTCCATTTCTGACACGTAGGATCATCTCCCCATCCCTCAGCCTCCTACTCTCCTCAAGATCCTACATAGAAGTGCACAAATGAGCACTAGAACCAGAGTCAAGCACCCAACTGGATGTAGAAGAAACCGTAAGGTTGGATTCTAAAATGAGCATACCTCCAAAAGGACCATCCTTTTTGTTCTTCAGGGTGGCCAGGGACTGAGGACAGTTCTGCTTCCAATGGCCATCTAATTGGCAGTGAAAATATTTTTTCTTATCAACAGCCTTCTTCTTCGGTTATATCTTCTTCTTCTTGCCATCCACCTTCTGCTTCTTCGCAGACTTCTTTTTCTTTCCAAAAGATTTTCTCTTGGAAGAAGTCCGCTCCACAGTAAGAACTAAGCCTTTTGAACCCTTCATATAAAGCTCAGTCATAACCAGCATGTTCATTAACTCGGCCAAGGTACACTACATCTTATGCAAATGGAAGTTCATGATGAACTGACCATATGCATCTGACAAGGACTGAAGGATCACATCAATCTAAAAATCTTTGTCTAAGATGATATCGAGTTTTTCAAGCTCCTCAAGATCCTTGATCATTGTCAAACAATGATTTTGGACTGACTGCCCATACGCATTTTAGCCTTAAAAAGTCTTTGACAGACTTGATACTTGGCTGCGCGACTTGGTTCACCAAATAACTCTTGTAGGTGAGCCAACATTTGGCGGATAGTCAAAATATTCTCATGTTGGCGCTGCAAGTCATCAGACATTGCATCTAACATGTAGTACCTTGCTTTGTTATCATCATCCGTCTATTTTTTCAGAGATGCTCTCTGTTCAGCAGTCGGACGTGCTGGCATGACAGATGGGTCCTAGTCTAAGACATGAGTCAATTTTTCAGAACCCTGAACAATTCTGTAGTTCCTCAACCAGTCTTTGAAATTGGATCCAGTCAATCTGTGGGTGTCTAGTATTTTGGTCAGGGGGTTGGAGGTAGACATGTTTCCTGTACAGAGTCAAAAGTTTTTAGTTAGATTTTGTAATCAGACTTAACCAATTTGTTTAGGAGTTTCATTTTTAAACAAATTAGGCTCCCACTATTTTTTCAGATTCCTACACTCCCTTGGTAGAGATGTAAAAATCTCCATGATCAGTGATTTCTAGTGGATGGTGCGGTCTCACCAACTGGCTCATCACCTCACCTAACAGTTATTGGTGATGGATCAACCGATGAGTGAACAACTCTTGTCCAATGATTCTCTAATCATGGTGCACCCAAAACTTGATTTCTAATTCATGAAGCTCATCGTGTCCGGAATATTGCTCTAATCCTTAGTTAAGTCAGACCCACCATTTGAACGAACTAGATTCTTGATTGGATCCCTCACCGTATCCAAAATATTGAGCCCAATCCATCCTTTAATTCGTAGCATCCAATGCCTAATGGATATGGTTGTATCTTTTTGGTGCAATTGAGCCACTGTATCCAGCCGAGAACAATCAACCCCGGGAAGGACCCGCATATCCACAATGGTGGAAGACCTAGACTTAATATTTTCTTAGGAAGATTTGATTTAGGTCTCATTAAACTTGACTTGACATAATCATAACAATTATGACTAACCTAGTGGCATGGGTCAGCTCGAATTATTAGCCACCTCAAATCAGAATTGGGTCAACACATATGGCAAGGTAAGTGAGACCGATGGAAGGAATATGCCATTAACTCGACAAGAACATATTCGAGTCGAGTAGCTCCCAATTAAAAACCATTCGATCGCATCTGCCCAGCTTACCTTAGACACCAAATTATCGAACTAGAACTAATTGGGTTAGCCTACAATCCAGGCCCTAACCATTGAGCCAAATTAGGTCTTAACTTAATGATTCACATCTAAATATGATTCGATCTTGACCCAGACTTAATCCTATTAGGCTGGTCAATTATTAGCTTTCATGATCCCACCTAACCAACTGTTGATTCGGTTTGATCAACCGCTAGACCTAATTGAGCTACCCAAGTCCGAACCCAATTTTATGAAAATATCTTAGATCTGAAATTTTTAATTTTAGACCAAATTGATTTCATAAACTTAATTCATTAATTAAGTTTGGGTTCATAAACAAAACATGTAAAATAAATCCTAGGATTTCAGGATCTAGGGTTTTGCAGAAAAGTAAGTTTTGATTTCTGATTAAGGATGAATGCACGGCACCCCTACATGTCATAAGAACATCCCATTGAATGAAAAAAGAAGGTCTTAAAATCCTTCTTCGTTCTTATGACCGGACGGCCATAAGGAACACCTTAATCAGAAATATAAATTTAACTATAAAACTAGTTAGATCTAAATTTACATATCTCATATATAATTTAAGATCTAACTAATACATGCTTTGAATACATCTCATGTATCAAAAATCGATCTAATTAACATGCTTTCAGATCTGATACATCATATGTAATATCTGAAAAATAAGATTTAAATTGAACTATTCAAAATTAAATCTATTCTAGACAAGTTATTGGAATAATTCTACAACTAGTCTAGGCATACAACAGATCAATTTTATGAAAAAATTAAAATTTTATTTTTTATTTTTTGATCTGATTATAACACTTATAATATCAAAAAAATAAAGAATAAATTAAATTTAATTCATATTTTAATCTCATTAAAATATAAAACTTAAGACTGTTCATGGATTCAAGTAATCCTAGTCTAGTCATGCATCTCATGCATGTTAGATCTTCTTAGATTTAATTTTAAATATTTTAATTTTAGATCCTATCACATCTGATGTGACATCTAAAATATTTTAATATCAGATAAATTAAAATTAAAATCAGATCTAAATTAGATCTGAAACTGAGCCATCAACCTGGCTCTAATACCAGTTGAAGGAAAAACTGTCTTTTTCCTTGTAGGATCTTTCAGATTTTATCAAATCTGGAGTAGAATAATTTTAAAAAAAATTATCCTATATTTATTTTAAATCTAAATCTCTAGATCTAATTTCATTATCTGATATTGATTCTAAAATAAATCTAAAAGCATGAGGAAACATGAAATACCTCAAGGATAATCTGATTACCCTGTAGATGATCGCAGCAAGCCTGAGGTTTTGATTTAGCCATGCAGTCGCCTGGCCTCTATCGGTATCCACTCAGATAGGATCTAGATCATCTTCTCCTCATGAATCTCTGCTCCAAAAATAAGAATTAAATCTGATTAGAAAGATCTTCAAAAGTCTTCCTGAAGTTGGAGCAGCAGCCTATCGAAGAAGTCCTGCAGCCTTCCTGTTCAAGGCATCACCATGCCTTGATCCTTCACCAGATGGATGCCCAACCTTTTGGGCATGAAGAGGGGAGAGGGAGCACCAGGGAGGATGTGGAGAAGAGGAGGGTTGGCTGGCTTTTGCTGGGTTGGGAGCAGAATCACTAAACCCTAGGCGTAGACAGGGTTTATATAGATCCTGCTGCGCTGCGCAGTGCCACATCATTCGACCAATCAAAAAATTCTATTTAATCCAAAAAAATTTTGATTGGTGGAGTGATGTCATCTGATCACATCAGATAAGAACCCTACCCTCTCTCCTAGAGTTGGCACCAACATTGGATAAGCACAATCATGTTGGCGCCAAAGAGTCCATGTTGATCAAAACTCTCCATCCTTATCTACTTGGGGCGCCCACTTTAATCCAATTGGGCTCACGCCATAATCTGATTATGGCATCTAATTTAATATGGATTTGGTATGTGGACACTCCACAAAAATTCTCCAATGAGCTCTTGCCAAGTGGCCTTCAGTTTAAGACCCATATGTCAACATTTGATAGATGTCCTAAAATGAAAATGGCAGGTGATAGGAATTAGCAGGTGTTGTCTTAAATTCATCTTATGAATTAAGACAAGACTTTTTTGAGCTGGACAAGCTTTATTTAGACTGAGAGAAACCTTCTCAAGGTTCTTTGGGTGAGTCAAATCACATTTGGTTCAGTCAAGATGAAAAAGATTACACGAAGAGAAAGTTAGGCTCAATTGTGTGCTAGCATGATTTTTTTGAACCTAATTGGATCTAATCCAAATCAATTGGGCTAGCCCAATTGATGACATCTAGATCATAATCCTTGTTAGTGTGATCCAGTTAGGTTCAATTTTATATGATAATGAGATATGTCGTGATCTCATCATTGACATCATCGAAACTCCTTTCGATGGATCAGAACTCTTCTGATTCAGACAATTAGAATGATCGATCATCAAGATCATTCTAATTGCTCTCAAAATTCACCAGTGATACCTAGCAGTATATGGTGGCAATCCATCAGAACTGAGGATGAACCTCTCGGTGCAGCTACCTGTGTGATTGAGTTCCTCTATCATGAGTTCCGATTGAATTAGGGTTAAGGTGAACTCGTCAAACCCAACATCAGTCATATGAATCAATCGATCGATCCGAGTCCGAACCTCAATGGAAAATTCTTTTCTATTATTTCACTCTGCCATGGCCATGGGCTTAAGGACTCGATCTTTCGATCATCATAGGACTACTCCTCTCAACTACCGAGGTTGATAGATCCCATCTTGGTGTGACCTAGTTCCTACAATGAATATGCTACAGCCAACATACACCTCAAGATTTCGAATGGCTAGGAGACCGAGTTATGGTGTAGTCAAACTATAACACACTCAAGGTGAACTATCGATGCACCTCAAGTCAAAGAACTAGACACACAACTGCAGCATCGAGTTAGTCATCGATGAGAAGGTAGACTTCCTTATGACTGCTCGAGGTGGTCACACTCAGTACTCTCGTTCTCAATAAATACCTGTACTCTCACTCCGGTGTCTCCATGCCGTAGACTCAAGACACATCTATCCTAAGGAAGCGATCGTACACCAACCTTCCAGATCGATCACCATCCTCGTGATGATCCTATGGTCAGGAGCTGTTTATGAGTTAGTTATGTAAATTCATGTCTTAAATTTTTAACTCTTGAAAATATGAATTGACATTCCTACTAACTCAAAGGATGTATCACAGACACAATGTACACAATGTGATAGAAGAATAACCCATTTATTGATTTATAGTCAAAATTATAAATTTGCCCTTAGATTTGTACAGGAATATGTCAGCTAATCTGGCATCTAGGGCACACATCTAACAGGTTGTTCTCTTTGAATGTCTTTGATTCTATTTAGATAGATGAAGAAGCGTAGATCCATCATGATTTAGGGGGCAGAATTTGAGATATTTCTAGAATCTCTTTATTTGTTTGGATTCTAATTTATCATGATCTCCTTTTTTATTTGGATGCTGTCAAAAATTCAAATATTTGAATTATAGATAAAGAAGCACAGATCTATCATGGTGGAAATTGAGGGATTCTCGTAACCTCCTCCTTTATCTGGATGCTACGATCTTCTTCCTCATTTGAATCCTACTAAGAATTCAAATTTTAAAATATAGATAGAAAAGCATGAATCTGTCGTGATTCAAAAATTGAGGAATTTTTATAATCTCCTTTCTTATCTGGATGCTGCAATCTCCTTTTTGAATCCTCTAAGAATTCAATTTTTTTTTGAAATATGGACGAGGAAACATGAATCTATCATGATTTGTAAATCGAGGATTCTCGTAATCTTCTTTCTTATCTGAATGTTGGGATCTCTTTTTTTATCTGGATGTTGTGATCTCCTTTCTCATTTGGATATATATCATATGTCCTCTAGTTTCAAACCCAACTTCGGTCTGGTTGATGCCTAGTCGAGGTAGAGATGATCAAAGGTTGATGGTCGAGCAGTTAAAGTTGGCATCATTCACCAACTCATGGATTACCTAAGAGACTTTCTTTGAGAAGCTCCCTTTATCCTGATGAGAAAGAAGAAATTGTACAAAACTTTTATGGGAATTTAGTTGTGATGTTAAATAATGGAAAGGATGTGGAGTCCCATCATGAAGGGATGAGGAAAAGATGAGAATATTTGGGATTAATTTGAAGACTCCTTGTATCTCTCTCTATCTTTATTCTCTATTTCCCCATTGGTCTCTGGATGACTTTATATTTTTTTTGAAAGGGAGTGAGAAGCCATGGGAAGAGGCAAAGGCCTTGAAAGTGGTGAAAGGCCCGATCTGGGAATGGTCGAATTTAATTGATTTGGAGACGGTCAGATTTGACTAGCATTGGCCAATCTATTGATAGTCGGATCTGATTGACATCTGATTGATTTGGAGGCAGTCAGATCTGATCGACATCTGACTGATTTAGAGATGGTCGGTCTAGATCTGATCGGCGTCTGGCCGATCTGGAGATAGTCAGAACTAGCTGATATTTAGAACGATCTAATCTTTAGAAACTTGGTGGCATTGGAGTGGCACGAACGAAGTTCTTTTAATGGGCAGCCATGGCAGGATGGCAATGGCAAGACTTGCAAAATAAGTCTTTGATCGGAGTTGGCTCCGATAGAGATCCTGTGATACTCAAGTCAGAATTTTGAACCGATAGAAAGAAGTGAGCATGTTGGAAGAGAAGTGATTGCCTGCCTTGGGAGTCGTATGTGGGCCTCATTTATAGATAGAGGCTGAAGAGCCGTGAGGAGGAAGGAGAATCGATTAAGCGGTTAGACTTGCCTTATTAGGCGAGATACACTTATTGTCTCCTGCTTTATCTGAAGAGATATGTTTATTATTTTTTTTCTTATCCACTCACAATAGGTTGCCACGTGGATTCTGAGATTTTTTCTATTGATGTAAATCAATATAATTTTTTTTTGAAATATCAGCTTAGGTTGGCCATCATCAAGGTTGGACCAAGCTCAGCTTCTTTGTACATTGGCTTTATTTGAGGACAGTATTTTCTATCCATAATAATTTTTATTGATGATATCATTATTTCATCATTAATATATAAAATTTTAATGATAATATAATAATTGATATTAAAAATATAGATTTTTAATGACCACTCTATAATCTCATCATTAGCAATATTTATCTATAGTGATAATTTTAAAATATCATCACAAAAGATATGTACTTTAGCGATGAATCATAAAAACCTTCATTAATTTATTGATCAATATTCATTTTAATGATCACTTTATCAGCTCATTATATATATATATATATATATATATATATATATATATATATATATATATATATATATATATATATATATATATATAATCATCACAAAAGATATGTACTTTAGCGATGAATCATAAAAATCTTCATTAATTTATTGATCAATATTCATTTTAATGATCACTTTATCAGCTCATTATATATATATATATATATATATATATATATATATATATATAATAATAACTATTTTTAAATATCATCATTAAAAATATAAATTTTAATAATAAATTATAAAATTGTTACTAGTGATTTGTCCAGCATCGATGTTGATACCATAATTATGGCAATGTAATATATCATTATTAAAAATATAAATTTTTAATGACTACTGTATAAATTTTGTGACTAAAGATATATATCTATAATGACCATTCAAAAATCTCATCACTAAAACTTATGTCTTTAGTGATGAATTATAATATTATTATTAGTGAGTTGGCCAAAATTAACTTTGGCATTGAAATTATTTTGCCACCTTAAAAAGTTTTATTTAATGATATTTTTTATGAAAAAATAAAAAGTAGTCACACAAGATATATATATATATATATATATATATATATATATATATATATATATATATATATATATATATATATATATATATATATATATATATATATATATATTGTGATGAAATCTCATTTCATCATTCAAATGATTTGTTGTGATCATTTCTTATTTTTATCATTAAATATGAGATTTTTGGTAACTAGATTTGTGTTCTGACCACTAAAATTTGTTATTAAAATCCTGAATTCTTGTAGCTCCACTGAATTAAACTCTGTCATCCTGTCTAATCCATTATCTAGAATCTAGTGCAATGATAGGTGGGTGCGGCACAATCTTGTAGGATCCAAGCTAAGAGCTTCCGATGCTTATAGTCACATTGTTCGGATTCAAAATCCCAATCCCCACGCCAACTACAAATGGATTTGGAAGCTGAAGATCGTCCCTCAGACAAATTATTCTGATGGATGGTCTGTTGGGGCCGTTTCCTCGCAACGATTTGCTGCAATTCTATATCACTTCAATTCCATGGAGGAATTAGTGTGTCTCTCTGCCAATCCTAGAGTTCAAATTCACAAGACTATTATCTGCTACACCGCCTGGTCTATTTGGACTTCAAGGAACAACTTCATATTTCAATGAAATGATCACAACACCAACCATATCCATCTCTCTACGCTTAGGCATGCACACGAATACCTTCAAGTCAAGATTAATTTTGATGCTTCTTGGTCCAATGGAAGAGCTGGCTTGGGTTTTACCATCAGAGATCATCGGATCATTTAAGAGAAGAATCAAGTATGGTCTTCCAGGCTCAAATTGGCAACGGATGCACCTTAATGGAAATCGAGGGCAGAAGTAATTGTATTGGATTTTTAAAGTAGATATGTGATAAAACTAGGAGGAAAGAGTTTGGAATCATTATATCAAATGTTAAAAACCGTAGTGAATTATGTTTGAAATAAGTATATTACAGGATGCTAAGGACCTAAAATGACAAAGGGAGGAAGACAGAAGGGAAAACCATCAAGGATAATCTACAACATGCACAAAACAAAGCTAATAACGCAGACAATTGAAAAAAAGCCTTGGTTGGATGCATCAATAAATAAGTTATAGATCCAAATATACTCTGCCTCAGATACTAATCAGCTCAGATGGTTATTCATGTGGCTGTGTCATAAGCCTGTCATATGATTGAGAAAGTTGTTTAGCTTCTTGGAAGTATATTCAGGACCCCAGATGTTCCAAACTAATTGGGTTAGCAGTTTAATGTATGTGTGAACTACAATGGGAGTTCACCTTTCAAATACTCCTAAATTTGTAGGTTCCAGGTCGCTATCAAAATCTATTTCTTTCCATCCCTATAACAACTAGGAAAATAATCTACTTGTTGACTAATAGGCACCTTCAGTTTAGCATCACCTTGGATGCTTCTTGATCTGACTGATGAAGAAGGGTGCTGTATGGCCACATTATTTTGTTTCCTTTGCCTTGATGGGCTAATCTGTGGAGAAGGCCTCTGTTCATGTCTACAAGTAAAACATGTGAAGATCAATTCATCATTTTGCTCCTTCGGCCGCTTGAAAATGTTCATGATATCCTAACTTGTCATTGTTGGAAAGGTCTATGTAATCTCAATTTCTGTGTCTGCTTTGAGAGAAATTATATCCTACATGGCATGCACTATATAGCCATGCATGCTATCAATCACAGCTGCTCAATTCAATTATGGGGCACCGAGATGAGCGCTTGATGAATGAGACTTATAAGAATGAGTGGTTGAAATTGGCAATGTGTGTGGATATAATTTCTCCTACTCCAAGTACATGAAAGCATGTGTGGAAGCACTGATGCCAATCTTGCACCCAAAATGATGAGGGGTTTAAGAGAACATCTAGTATGCAATCTGATCATCCAACTAGGCCGGTTGCCCTTTTTATTCTGTAGTGCTGCAAATGGATAAAGTGCCCACTTCTTGTGCCTAAAACTCCAAGGGGATTGAGAGAACATTTCGAGGAAATCATGCAATCTGATCATGCGAACAAGCTAGCCATGGTCTCTATTTGAAAGCGTCAGAATGGACAAAATATATATTGTTTATTTATGGATTTGTTATGGGTCAAGTCTAGGTTCTGATTATATGGTTATCAGGCTGGTTTAATGAGATTATGAAAATCTATGATTAGGTTTTCTTGGAATCATATCTTCCCATATCAATGTTGTATTTTTATGTCGGCCTCTGTTTACCTTCCATCAAGATTCTCATGATGAGGCTTATTTGTAGCTGTTTTTTAGTTTATCTTGAGAAGATGAAGTCAAGCAAGTTAATGATATTGTTTTATGAATTTAAGATGGACCGAAATTGTCCAGGTTAACAAGAAATTTTAAAAAGTGCCCAGATAGTTTAGCGAGCTTACTCTTTTGTTTTTTGGTCCATTTTTTTTGGGGGGCGGGGGGTGGGGGGGTGCATGTGAGCTCACTTTCAAGCACAAGAATTCAATAGGTCTGGAGTATTTTGTGGGCAAGTTAGCGAACTATGTTATTGAGTACAATTTGATACTAGTTAGAAGCATTCATGTCAGTATATAAAGTTAACTCGGCCCAATCTGTGCTAGCTTGATGACTTGAAACATTTGATTGGACTGGATTTGGTTCCTCAATTAGGTTAATCTGGATGTTTATGGCCAAGGTTGTTTGGATTGGATCAAATTATTCCTTTTAAGTACAGGAACAAACCAATAGTGAGGACAAACTCTTCTTTATGTTACTCTTTATAGACACACTTCAATTGAGAGACACAGAGAGTAGTCGTCCACCACTCCAAGGGATGAATCGTGAGCTTTAATTCAAATAATAGAAAAGCACGGAAGAAGATCACTTCTTTTGAAAGAGAGTGGAAAGGGAGTAGAAGTTGGGAAACAGAATAATGATGCAATTTTCTAATTTGAAAGCACGAACACCAAACCAACCATCCCATAAGAATTTTGTACCATCAGACGTCCATCATAAATACTTGTCCCTCGCATATGCCGTATTGCTCCAGCACTCATACAACTTCTCAACAAATAGGACAAGATTCTGAAAAGGTATGCAAAGCATGTCTCCTATCCATATAGGACAAGATTCTGTGTCGTGTCTCGCACTCGGAGAGAATTTTTCACATGTGGACTGTGAGTATTGGAATCCCAAGAGACGATAGTTGCCTTGGACTAAAGTAGAACTAAATAAACATCTAAAAGAATCACTAGATGCGCATTTTGCTTTTACTTTAGACTAGAGTTTAGAAGACCTCCAGATGATCTCCAGGGTCACAGGCGTTAGGAGGAAGTTGATGGAGAGCAGAGGAGCTCGGCATGTGGTGGGGGGTAATAGAGCACTGCGATTAGGAATCTAAAAGTAGCCGGTGGATTAGTTGGGAAGGGGATCGGCTGGAAATAGTGTGGGGGAAGGCTTTCATTGGGATTAATTAATCAGTACCATCTAGTAGATGGCTTCCAACAACATTTATTAGCATCATATTAGTGTCATCTTTTATATATCCAGTTTTCGACAATGCTTACCCAAAAGCATTAATTTGTGATGGATGGCTTCCAATGATCCCCTTTTTTTTTTTTTTTTTTTTAAAGTTTAATCATGAGCACTGTTTTTACTGGTGCGTTTCATCGGGGCCCACGTTACTACTTTAAATCATTTGTACCAATTATCTTCTTCTTGAAGAGTTTGCAGTAATATAATAAACGACAACTTGGTGTAAGCATGGAAAAGCTCTCATGCTGAAAGAAAAAGGTGGTGGTCCTCAGTTGTGCATTCGAGTGCTCGGATTCTAAGCGGGGTCCATAGGAATCCACGGGGTGTGCGTCCATTAGTACACCTACTCGACCTTGCTAGGCTGCTATTAATGGTTAAGGGATAATCTTCCCATATTTAGATGGGTTATTTTGGTGATCAAGAAATCTTGTCCTCCTTTGAATTAACTCAAAGCTTACTACCTAGCCCTCGATTCGGAAATCACATATTACTCTTTGATAATAGAAGAAAAGATTCTGAGTGTTGGGTTTAACATTCAGTACATTTAAGTCAAAAATTTATATATGTTTGATGGTAAACAGAAAGATACTGTCCCTTAAAGCAACAACCCTGCCACTCCACTTGTGCAGCTCTTGTGGTTAAGAGAACGGTTAAAATAACAAGGTTAACAACAGTTACAATAATGTGGATATTTCAAGGTATAGTCTTAGGCCACTAGCATGTGTCTGCAGGTTTCTTTTTTAAAAAAAAAAATTTAAGAGAGAGATCGATGTGTGTTTTCAAGTTGAATATATGAATTAAATGTTTTGATTTTAGTGTGGTTTTGCTTGTGTTACTTCTAATCAAATTGATAAATAAGGTTTAGCAACTCATAAAAAAAAGTATCACCAGGAGTTTAGCAAACTAAGAGTTTTAGGACTCAGAACTGATCATATAATAGTACAAGAGTCTATCAAGTAACATTTCAATCGAAAACTTAATAAAAACTTAAGTTGATATGTTCGTGTTGTTCATATGAAATATTTCTAACTTAATTTGGTATCTCTCCAAACCAATAAGGCAACAATAGGAAGCTCCAATTCTATTTCAAATATTTTAAATTGTGTAGCATGTGAAAAATAACTTGAAATCTATCGGACAATATATATATATATATATATATATATATGGAAGTTATAGACAATCCAAAAAGATGCCCCAGTATATGAGATAGCAATCAAAACTTAATTCTTTCATTGACCTTGCAATTGGGGTGCTCTGCAATGCAAGCTGTTACTTATTCCATCCAAGTTTGGTAAGCCCTCTTGCCTCCTTCCAAGAAAGCCACCACCTGGATTCCAACTATTATAAAAATCCACCAAGCTTAGTAGCTAACTCTATCCGTAGGGGTATAGATTCTCCAACGTACCGGATCACAATTATAGAACAGTTGTTGCACGTGTGGAGTCTTGGTGGGGTGGGATCCCAAGAGACCATGGTTGACCAAGGCTGCGGTTTGGATCCATTACTTCGCTCGTGCGGTTCCACCCTCCAAGGAAAGTGGGAGTTCGAGCACAAATCTAAAACCCGGCACCACCACACGTTCTACTCCCATTGGCAAGAGACACCGTGGCCCCCACAAGTCCACCACCTTTTAATCTACACCGTTAGGTCTCGTTGCATGATGGCTGTCACCTGACCGCCCCCTGACTACCTAAAGAAAAGCCCACAGCTCATGCAAAGCTGGAGATCCGAAAATAGAAAAAAAATTCCCACCCACAGCCACTCTCTAATGGCACGTGGGTCCGACCACATCTGGACGTGTATTGTTGTAAGTAGGTGTGTTTGGGTGTTGTTGGATTGGGTGAAATGGAAAAGGGATGGGTGGGGTCCGGTGATTCGTCGGGTACGTTACGGAGAGGCGATGGGACCGCATTTGACGGTGGTTTCCATTTCAGAGGTCCCGGAGAGCCGGCAATCGCGTCGGAAAGGAAGGGCCCCAGCGGAAACGACGGGGGTGGTGGGGGAACCGAGTGTCGAAAAGTTGGTGAAGGTACAGAATTTTTGACACCTTTTTTCTCTTTTTAAATGTTTACAGTCCCATGGACAGTGATGAATTACTGCTGGGTTCCATGAGATACCAACTACCTACTAGTCTCATGTTTGTCGTCTTATATCATCATCTTGGCCTCCTAATTTAACTAATAGCTATGTTACAATGATAAATTATTGCATGCATCAGGGTCAAATAAATTAAAATAAATTTTAAAATATATATATATATATATATATATGATGAATAATATACAATCAGTAATTAATAAAATATAAAAGATAATATGGTATGTTATCCACTGTAGGATTGGCATGATTCAATTGGATCTGTTTCAAATAATATTTAAACATGTTACAGCAATACATTGTCAGCCCTTGCTATTTCTCGTGTAGTAACGATATTTCAATTACATCTTGTTTTATGATTTTTTTTTTTTTTTTAAGTATATGTGTGAGTGTGTGAATGTTTTGGAGGTGGGGTAAGTTGGACTTCCTAATAATTTTTGAAACTTTGTTGCCTCTTTATGTATTATTATGAATAAAAATCTTATCTTATAATTTTTTATTAGTTTTTGAGAATATAGGACTGCCGCCGCTGGGACTTGAATCTTAGACAAAGAGGAGTACCCACCATTTGAGGTAAGGACAGCACACGGCTTTTATTAAACTTTTCCTTCAAGTTCTTTTGACGGGTAAATATGGTCATAAAAATATTAAAGTAATATGATTTAGTACATAAGGGATTGGATAAGTACCATCCTGGCCAAGTATGTACTTTTATATGTCAAATCTTAATACTAAAACAACTTGATGAACAGCTGCTATCACATGGATAACAATTTTGCTAGGTAGGTAAAACTACAATATCAAATTCTATATATTTGTTCGTTAAAAACTGTGCATTCATCAATTAACATACGAAATTGCAAGGATACATTTGACTTTTCCATAAAACTGATGAACTGGTATTCTAAGAGTACCATAAAGTCTGTTACGATCGATCCCCTCATCGTTTGATCATCGAAAATGAGCACATACAAGAGAAGTCCACACTGACCGGAGATATCGCCGACGGAGACCCTCCGACGGTCAAATCAGAGAAGAGACTAGGCAACAGTAGAAAAGAATCAGGAGAGCTCAGCGAGAGAGAGCTAAAGAGGGAGAGTTCAGGGGTTTCGAAAGAACCTCCTCCGCAGCACTGTTGTCTTCCCTGTTTTATAGTAGAGCGCGGCATGGTGCTGTCATTAACGGCGTAGATAATTGGAGGAGTTGTCAAGTCGCCGGAGGCTGTCAGAGTCGCCGTGGGTTGTCAAATCGCTGGGAATAATCTATGTCCTTGGCAGGACAATGTCCCAAGACGGCTATGCCGCATGCCTTTGTCAGGACGGCGGCCTTCAGTAGTCGTACGGTGTTTGGAGGAGCCGATCGGCTGGGATGTCGGGTGAAGATCCAGGGAGCCCCCTCCGACGGTTAGTTTGATGCGTTGCGAAAGTCGGAGGTCGAGCTCCGTCATTCGGTCAGTCGGGAACGGAAAGAGTATGTCCGACCGATATATCTTCGGTCGGACAGTGTTGGCAGTCGTCGATCGTTGCGGTCGGTAGAGTCGGGCACCGGTCAGACGGATCCGACAGTGAGTCAGCGTGAGAGGGACCGATCGGTATATCCCAACAGAGTCATCACTTAATATAATGAATTTCCAACAAAAAATAATCATTGCTTAAATTATATGTTATCAATAAATTAATCAACAGATACGAAAATGGTTGATAATATATATTACACTCAACACTCCACTCATGCAATCAGATCATGCACATGGAGAGATAACTAAGTCAAGACAAATCAAAATCTAAATAATATTAATTAAAAATAATTAAATAAATGACTAAAATAAAAAGGAATTTAAAGTAATGACTTTCAACAAATCTAAATTCAAATACTATATTAGTTAACCAATTGAGTTCAAAAGCTTAAGCTTTTGAGATCTAGCGGTAAACTAACTCTATAGTTGAAATATCCCTATTTCTCTCATCAACAAATCAAAACAAACTATAGTATATTGGAAGAGCTTAGAGGATGAAATTGTTAAGCCAAAGTAGTATTTTAAGTGAGGGAAACATTGACATTATCATATCATGGACAATGTAATAGTGCCCCTCTTCCATATAAGACAACGAATGCTCGTGATTATTTTTCATATGGGTGACTAAACACCTATTAGATAGCTATTTGGCATAATTAATGCC
Source organism: Elaeis guineensis (assembly GCF_000442705.2). NCBI lineage: Eukaryota > Viridiplantae > Streptophyta > Magnoliopsida > Arecales > Arecaceae > Elaeis > Elaeis guineensis. Next base: position 117,728,630 of record NC_025998.2, on the reverse strand, counting down.
GATAGAAAACCCTTCTAAGGGGACACAATAACTCTGTCAAGCAAAATTAATGTTAGAGAACATTTCTAGTTATTAGTTGGTCATCTTAGACTTTATAGTTATTAGTTGGTCATCTTAGACTTTATAGTTATTAGTTGGTCATCTTAGACATAATTATATACACATAAACCCAACATGCCTTACTCATATTACAACCATGCTCTTGATACACATGTGAATTGACTAATAATGTTAGCGGAATCAGGAAGGAAATTAAAAAAAAAAAAAAAAAATCTCAAAGACAAACTGCTTGTACAACTTGTGTAACTTCTTCCAATCATAAGTTATAAAGAATTAACCACACTTTATCTAGTTTCCATACAAAGCCTGAAAGCCAAGAAAAAGAGGAAATGGTACATATTTTGCAATCCATCACCATTTTGGTCAACAACATGTACACAATCAACTATGTCCTGGTACACATTACAGTCAAATCTCAATTCTCATTCTTCTACCATATGACTACTTCCATTTCAGTTTAAAGCATAGTCATAAGCACCCTAGCAATGCAAGATGAAAATTAGTGGGATTGAGGTGTTGATGTGGCGGTGGTAGTAGTTGCTATGGGCGTTGTCGCAAATGATATTCTTGGTGTCATCACTTGTTTTACTAAAACTTTAGGAAGTGGGCTATTCTTCCTCCTTTCATCTTCCTTGATCAATTCACCTGCAAGCCATTCAAGTTTTTCGCCATTGGTTTGTACCAACATCTTCATCCCTTGAAACAAAACCGACTCTACATTTCTTTGTACCAACATTTCCTCAGCTGCACCTAATAATTTTCTCACATCCATTGTGCTAGTACTCTTAGATGTGTGATGTCTTAGAGAATGAGATCCATGAACCTGAAGAATTACATAAATTTAAAGATCAAAAACAATAATCTTTCTTTGTATTTTCTCCAAAAACATCCTTCCCACAACTTGGTAGGTGAGGACATTTTGGTAATTAGAATAAAGGAGACTTTGTCCTCACAGTACCTGAATGCGGACATAGTTGCTTGTCCTGTTGTGGCCAAAGGCCATTGCCACTGCTTGATCCACCTGATACCACACCAGATAAAATTTAGTAAACATTTAAAAAAAAAAAAAAGACTCATTTTAGTCATTTAGCTGATTATTTATAGTTCTGTCTAATCACAGCCGTCCACTGGATGGAATCGTCGAGACCTCCCAGTTGGACGGTCGGAATCATTTTTTGCCGTACCGACAGTTCGGAAGATTTTGTCAGTTTGCGATATGACTACGTGTGAAAATTCTAAAAATAAGAAAAAAAAAACAGCCTGTGAGAGAGATAAAGTGGTCCTCCGTCCGTACCATGTCGGCCATTCCCTCCCCGGCGATTCTCACGAGCTCCGCCCTCCGCGGAGGCGCCGACGCCCCGGCATTCCCGCGGGCGGCCGCGACCTCCCCACTCCCCAGCGACACCACCAGCAGGTCCTCCACCCCGGCGGCGAAGGGGAACTCCTGCTTGTTGTTCAGCACGTGCGTGATCGCCGCCGCCGTGGGGTTCCCCATCGCCAACCCGCCGCCGACGGCCACGATCCTCGTCCTTCCGTCCACCGATTTCATCTTCACCGCCGCCGCCCCCGACGCCGTGGGGTCGGCGCACGTGGCCGCGCACACCTCCCGCATCCGGAAATCGTAGCCGTCCGACTCCACCGCGTCCGCCCTCGAGAACATGAATGGCGCTCCCGTCGCCAGATCGTAGCAGGGGATCAGCACCGGCTTCACGGTGTCCCTCAGCGTCGCGTCGGCGAAGAGCCGCCGGAATATGCCCCCGTGTTTCCGGAATATTCCACGGAGGAGCCCCTTCTTGGGGGCGAATGCGGCGCGGTTCTTGGCGAGGAGCTGGAGCGCCTCGGCGGCGGAGAAGAGGGGGCGGCCGTCGGGGCCGCGGGTGAAGAGCATTGCAGCGAGGACGCCGCCGGCGCCGGATCCGGCGGCGACGTCGAAGAAGTCGGCGATCCGGGCAGCGGAGTCGCCGGAGCGCTTGTGTAGGGAGGCCTCGAGACGGGCGAGGGCGGCGCCGGCGAGGATGCCGTCGGAGGCGCGGCCGCCGCCGTCGATGGAGAGGATCCGGACACGGCCCCCGCCTGCTTCGGCCACCGTAGGGGTCCGGGCGGGGGTCTTCACCGGAGTCTCCGGCGGCGAGGCGGCTAGGAAGAGCTTGGGGTCCTCGTAGCCAAAGAGGAACTTGCTCTCCAAAACGGAGAAGATCTCGTAGCTCAGCTTGTTCACGTCGAAGCTTGGCTCCATCAAAGCCGGCGTTGCTGCCATTTCTAATGCTTAATTACAAGAGCTTCATACATAAGCCAAGTCGTATAAGCCGGCTGAGCCGAGCCGGATTTTTTAAGACAAGGTAGTGGAGAAGTGGGAGCGAGGTGGTAATGGACGGACAGCCCGTCGAGTGGTTTAAATAGGAAGAAGAAGCGGCGTAAATTAGCAATGGAGCATGGTGCACGTTCGCTGCGGCTCGTGATCCAGTGGCGGTTAATCGACGGATCGGTTCGCCACCCGGTCCAATAGGAAGAAGCCAACATAGTCGACCTTTTATTATCTTGCATATGGACGAAAGTGCCCTCACGAGTACGGACATTGATGATCGAACCTGGACCGTCTGATTGAAGATTGGGCGGGCCACCACGGGATTGGGAAGAAAGTGATACGTAGGGGAAGGCGGTAGGAAGAGCCCCATCGGTATTTGGTTTCGGCGAGGATTTGGCGAGGAGTCTGACGGCACGGCAAAACCCACGTGTGACAACAATGGATGGGGATGGCGAAATGTGGGGATGGAGATGAGGTGGGGCATCCGACGGTGGAGAATGAAAATCAGAGATTCGACGCGGCCAGATTGAGCATTAGAGCCACCCAACCTAATTGAGAAAGAACAGGGATCTCCAGTGGTGTGTGCGTGGCACCGGAGGATGCGGTGCATCCATGGATGTCGTCCACTATAGAATAGACGGTTATGTATGAACAAATACTTATATCCAAAAAATAAAAAATAAAAAACCCGTATGAAATATGCTGCATTCATTAATTGATGGCCGTCAACTTACGAGGGATGGCAACAGCTGCGGAGCTTAACATTAAATATTAAAAAATAAAATAATATTTTATTAATAATTTTTAAATAAAATATTTTACAATAAATAATAAAATAAAAAATATATATAATTAAAATATTATAAAAATATTACTAAATATTTAATTTTATATATAAATAAAGATAAGTAAAACATATTACCTTATGCCATCTGTAAAATAATTTTGATTACGTAAAAATTTTAATAATTTTTTTCACATTAAAAATTAAAAAATAAATAAAAGATTGAAGAATAAATAAATAATTATTTTTTTAAAAAAAATTATTATTTTTAATAAAAAATTAATATATAAATTAATTATAAAGTCTTTTCTCAAACTGGTGGACTCGTAATGTGTGTAAGATTAAAATATTAAGGGAGCCACCATATATATAAATATATAGATAATAAGTATTTTAAAATTTTTTGAGGGTAGTGGCCCCCCTTCGGTCCCTCTTATACTCGTCCACTAGATGGCATTCACAGATGCATTATATCCTCAACGTACTATCAAAGATTCATGCTCATCAAGAAATTATACCCTATGCTATGGATGGTGCACTATGCTAATCATCCCGTCTCATTTCTGCAGGCTATAGGAAGTGATGAGGGCATGATGAAAAGACCCATTAAAATGAGATGAGGTGATTAACATGGTGCATCACCATATAATGTATGTGATGTAGGGTATAATTTTTCCATCCAATTGCTATGACAAGCTCTACCACATCACTTCACTCTTTGCCATCAAAAAATAATCATAAAAGATCAAAATCAGAAAAAAAAAAAAAAAAGAAAAAATATGACCCGTCTATACAAACGCATTATTCCAACCCTCTCTTCAATTCATATATGATAGAGTCCATGTATGTTTCATAATCAAACATCTTTGTTGGATATATACTCTCATGACATGCTACACTTGAATAGGACATTCAACATGATGCAATTATTTGACTTTCATGGGATGAAGAAAGGAAAGCATGAGAGAACAAGAAGTGGTGGAGACCAGCTTGAATTAAAATGCCATACTTGTTACCCTTCTAAGATGCTGTCCAATCTTTACGCTAGTTCATATACATGAGATTTCTTGTTTACCATAACTATGCATCAAAACATCCCCTATGGACAAGACTTGCAGGTTATTCTCCTACAAGTTTCTAAAATGAAAACTATTAGCCCCACATAAGATTTGTGAATAAATGATAATTTAATAATAAGCAAAGAATATCCATCTTTTTGCCAAACAGAATCTATTGAACTCATAATTCATTAAATATTTTTTATGAATGTCAACTAAGTATCATAAGTAAATTGATCTTATTTGTTCAATCATTTGATAACCAAAATCATTCTTTGATAAATGATTACTATGAGTCAGACTCAATAAAATTTGATTAATTCTTTTTTCTATCGTTAAGGTGGAGATTATTGACTTAATGCGATCTTTTATCACCAATTTCTCAATCCTCAATTATCTTGGCGCTAATCATGTGATCAGGTTATATGTTTATGTTGATTAAGTAGAGTTTTGAAAGATAGACATCACTTAATGCTGAGTCATGTCTGCACTTGTTGGAGGGTTAAAGGATTGGTGGAGAACAAAATGTGATACAATAATGAGTGGAATGCTTGCGGAGGCCAACCACTTAATTCGTCCTAGTTTTCAAATTCTTTTGACAGCAAACAAGAGCATGGTTTGCTATTTTATTTCACAAGATGATCATAGTTATCTCATGGTCTACCTCAAAGGTGGCATCTCTTGGAATGGGAGCTCCTTAGTCTAATGGCCTCCCTTATCTCTTCTCCTCGTGTTTAAATAATCATTAAATCATATTTTGGTCGTGAGATAGGTTTCCTACCGTCTCATGATGTCACCACTAAGAGAGGAATCTTTCGTTAAGGTCCTTCTACAATCAATTAAAGAAACCTAATTTTTTACCAAAAAAAAATTAAAGAAACAAAATCTTTTATGGTTTTACAAAGGGAGTACAAGTGTTCTTATGAAAGGCAACAAGGATCTTTGATTACTTCGTAGTCATGATGGGCAAAAAATAATAATAACCGGCTAATTCTCAAATAAATAATAGGCTAAACATAGATTAGTATTAGAACCTTAATGCACCAACTTTTGCTACTTGTTTAAAAGTTTATGTTCTAAATCCAACTAAAACCTGCTCATGAAAACGATGCTTGCATTAAATTCACAATTCACGACTCTTAATATAATATGTACTGCTTTTGTGATGGTGACTAAGTATATAATAGTGAAAATCTAAAAGAGAATGATAGGGATCGCAGAAAGTTTTCTTAATTAAAAAAGAACATACCTGTTGATAGAGCTTCTGACACATCACTTATCAAGAAATGCCTTTTTTTTAGTATATTTTATATAAAAAATATGATGTTTCAACAGGTTATTATACTTAACTAAGGTAAACTTTACGACGAGTTATTGCAGCTAATTACACACTAATTAGCTACTTTGAAATGGAAGGCCTCCTCATTATCACACCATTCTTTATGAATGAAGGAAATCATACTTTGAATTTTTAATCCCATCAGTACTAAGAAATTAACTTTAATTTCTAAAGATTATCATTGACTGTAACTAGGCAATGGATATAAGTGGGTGATCATGTGTGGCCACATGACCAAGCACTTAAAAAGATGATGGGATAGATTACCTATCTAAAAGGAGGGGTAGGTTTGCCCACCAATTCATGAGTTATACTAATCTAGCTTCTTTGTGTCATGTAAGGGTGTACAATTTATTTGCAACAAGGCACCCTTTTCCTTTTTATTTTACATAAGAAACAAATGTAAGCAAATGTAGATCTATATGAAGGAAGAGTTGCAAGCAGGTGCTGCATGAGTTCGATGTTGTCTAATTAAATACTTTGCGAAACAATGTGACTAAGACCCTTAATCACTCGTTTTCAGCAAAAGCATCCAATGAGAATGACATCTACCAGTAACTCATTTTCAACAAAAGAAGTTTGTTGAAACTAATACCTGTGGGCTCTGCTATCAGTGGAATGTTCCCCAACTTTAGTTTAACAAAACAAAACAAAGTCCAAAGTAGAGTGATTAGTAGGTACTACGATATAAATTAAAGAGATGTTTTACTCTTATTAATATTGGGTGTAGGGGCTACCAATATTTTGGAAATTGAGATGTGGTATATATGGGAAAAGTTTTCCCCACTTGATCAATAGATAATGGTACTAATTTGAAGGGTTTTTTGTCCATCACTTCCATTGTTGGGATGACCAGGTCCTGTAATGTGACCTTCTTGCTCGCATGCAAGAAGACCCAGTTTTATGATTGGTGTAAGTTGGACAAGAATAGTTAGGTATTTATGGGCATATGATCCTCATGGCTATCCTCATTGTTAGATATGCACAACTCTTTGGCTCTTGGCTGGTAGACTTCAAAAGGACATCAAAACACTTTAACCTCCATCTGTCCTAAATTTCAAATTGTTGCTGTTACAAATTGAAACAATTTGTTCGGTCCAACTCTATCTGTACACTTTCTTGTTATCCAAAAATTTTTCATTCTTTCTTTTCATTAGCTATCCTTCTTGATGATAATGCTCTGCAAGTCTTTCTTTCAGATAATAGTTTCTGAATGCATTTTATGATTATCTTTGACCACTCACTCATAGATCCTCAGTTACTAAGAAGAAAGATCTCGTGATTCTTTTCGCCTATGATTCCTGCTAGAAATCCCTAAAACTACGTTTATTCAGATAAGCCCCTGAGAAAAATCAGTACCAAGAACCAATTCAAGTTGGTGCAAGACCAATGGCTAATGCGGAATGTTCCAAAAGGTCGTACTCACATTAATGGGTTCTGAACAACTTTCTCTAGCACTCTCTCTCAAATTGATGATTGTGTTTTTTCCTTTTTTATTTCTAATAAATCAATATAATTTTTAATTTAATGAACTACTTTTCAGATTTCCAAAATCTCTTTGGTTATATTTCTAAAATTTCTAGTGTTTCCTAGCCCCATGCCTTGCATTGTTTTTATGCTAGTACTGACTGTTCATATGAGGTCCATATTCATAGATTTGAACTTGTGAACTACTACTAGTCCATCACTAACTAGTTGTCCTCAAATTAGTTCCACAGTTATCTCATGCTCTAGTGAAATTATCCATACAATAATGATGGGAGAAGGATCCATAAAGCCAACTCCAAATGGTGAGAATAATATTTGTCAGCTATGGTTATGAGAACTGAGAAGCACTCTGGAGACTTTGATTGGGTCTCACCGACAGTCCCCACACCATCTATGGACTTGAGTGCACCATTTGTGACATCAACATTGGTTCAATGATCACGGTCCCACGTGTGAACACAACTGCTTGCCTCACCTCATTGAAGGACATACCTAATTTCTATGTTCTTTCAAGAAACTTCTAGTCAATATAGTTAGTGTAAGCCCCATCTCCTCCATATCTATTAGGCTTATATTTATTGGAGTTGCTCCCACCTCTCTCTTTCTCTATTACATCCATCCAGTAGGGGCCATGATAAGGCAAATTATATCATGCACCATGTTGGTTAGGCCATCTTATTCTCCTGGGTCAATCATCAAGATGAGCGCATGATAAATGAAGCATATAGGAATAAAATATCCTAATTTATGTAGTGCATGGCTGTGTGGATAAAATATTTTTCATGATAATCTCCCCTCGTAGTATTTTAGATTTTTGGCGTCATTCTAATGGCAATAACTCAACATCCGATAGGCTCTAGATGAATCAAAATAGTTGTTGCATGCATGTTTTATTGGTCATATCAGTAGGTTTCCATGTCAATTGCTCACCTCAACTACTTCCGACGACGATCATTGCTAATGATGATGATGATAATGATGCCGTATAGTTTTGACCATCCGCCCATGTCACTGTACAGGGGGTTACAGTAGCTGCAAATTATTTATTTTGTGTCGGAGACCAAAGAGTGTTTTAGAGTTGCTAAAGAAAAGAAAGTGACACTGGGCCCCTGGAGAAAATGATTTGCCTTTTACTGCACCAAATCCATTAGATTCAATGCACATTCAAGAGAAAAAGAAAAGGTATATGCCTCTTATAAAACAAATAAAAGCCACTGCCCAAACAGTTATGAATTTTTCAAGGATTTAAAGAGCCATTTATGAAAAAACAAATGGGAAAAGCTTTTAGAAAAAACATTTTTGTAGAAAATATTAATATGTTACAATGGCCCTTCTTGACCATTCTTGAATCTGATGTCTTAATCTCATTATGTTTGTGAAACATTCTGATATTTCATTACATCTTACTCCATATTTCTTTTTTTTTTTTTTAAATGTTCATGAGAAGTATTTTGGCATAAATCCTTTTGTAATTTGACAACCAACAATCTACTTACTTTCAGCCTCCACAACTTAAAGTTACCAAGAACAAATATTCATGGAACTTTGCTTATATTTATGTTGAACATGTTAATTGGGCCCTTTGTTCTCTATGCAAACATGTAACATCATATCATCATCCAAGTACTGCTACATGCTAGTGCTCTATTTTGTCACAACTTGAGGGTGGTGTAACACACAGAGATAGGCAAGCGTAACATGATGCAAGTACTATTTACACTGGCTCCAACTTCTGCAGAGGCTTGGGTGCTAAGAAACCTTTTTCTTTTTAGCTCCTCATTGAACTTGATTCTCTCTGTCTTGTTATGCTTTTAGAAATCGGAGGGAGAATCCTGTGGACAATTTGGCTAATTGTGCAGGACATGAGGATGGCCACCCAATACATCATACATTGTACATTGTACAGTAAAACACAACTGCAGGGAGGCAAAGCAAGTTATAGATTGGCTGGGAAGTTTTTGGACAAACCAGAACAGGGGCTCTAAGTGTCCCTTTCGTTTGTTACAGATGATGTCTTGTCAATTGCAACATGGGAAATGGTCTAAGAATTTTTCTTACTGGCTAGAGTTTTTTATCTTTTTGTACACATCAATGATGCATGTGGACAGTAAATATGTAATGAGGTATAATTTTCTTGAATAATGGAGAAAAGAACCTTTTATACTTCCATGGGGTGTTTGATTTTTTCAAGTGCAAATGTGGCACAAATATACTCCCATGGGGTATTTGATTTGCTGCTAGAGTCAGAATGGATTGATATAGGAAGTAGAATGGTCATATATCTCGAAGTGTTTGGTCCATGATCAGAATCGAAATCAAATAGAGATTTGAATCATTAGAAAAAAAGTCAGAATTGAATTTTAAGGGATTGAAATATTTTCATTTTACTTCGAAATCGGAATCAAAATAGGATTCTCCTTAATCAAACGGTTGGAATAGGAATCATCATTCTCATTTCTATTTCAGATCCTAACTCCCTCCAACCAAATACCCTTGTAAAACACTTCTCTTTTTATTCATTTACCACAAAATAATTTATTAGATTTTGTAGTAAATCGGATTTATTAAATCAATCTAGAATAAATATATACATAGAAATCAAAAAATAAAATATATTAAAATTAGAAGAAGCCCACGATACAATCCATGTATGATTGGCCACATATGTCGTCATCCGATCCACAACAATACTAACTTCTTTATAAACTTGTATCACTCTGCACGAATATAAAATAGCTCCCATTCTCTAACAATCTTGAAATAGAGGACAAGAACTTGTATCCATAGATAATGAATTAGATAGCTATGTAAAAATAATTAATTAGACTATTCTATAAGCAGATAGGGTGGTTTTGGAAGAAGACTCCAGGATTATGATCTCTTGCTTGTCATTAGGGTTTGTGCTCTCTGATGATCCCATCTTTTATTGGTTGATGTTCGAAGGCCTGTTATGAGCTATTCTTATTGCCAAATCAAACACACCTTCAGAGAGGAAAATAGGACAACTAATTGGATGGCATCTTATATTACTAAGCATACTTGTAATGTCCTATGGACCCGTTCGGATGTGATTCCTCATCTGCTCCATAATTTAATACTTGCTGATGCTTCTAAATGTATCTATATCAGAGCTTCGTAATGTAGCCGGTTTCAACAAATGATGATGATGATGATTAATTAGATTGAAATTGGGATTGACCTTGGTTTTCCTACTCCGCATGTTAGGTCTACTATATCATATGGACTTGCTCTCATCAGAACCCACTTTTCATTTTCTCCTAGACATTGCTTTAAGGGTCATATATCTGGGAGATACTAGCAATTCTAGAATGAAAATGATTATTACATTGACACCTCTTTGTTCTTTCCATAAATCAAAACTATGTGGCAGTGCAAGATTCCATGACCCACAAGCAATCTCTACTTCAAGGAAGCACCACATATTTTGCTAGTTTTGAACTCCAATCACAACCCATTTCTTCTTCTTCACAGGGTAATAGACCTCATAAAATCAAAAGCAAATAGCAAATACTATTCATCACCTTTTGTGAATTTTGCTGCCTAATTACCATCCCACCTGTCATATGATTCTCTTGTCTCCTCCCAAATCTATATGCACTTGTCCTATTGTCGCCAGGTGCATGTCCCACCCCTCAAAACTCCTTACCATTCCTTCCGTGCAATTCAAAGAACCTGAGGATACTTACCATTGAGGAGGACAGCAAATATTTGTTTGGAGAAACATTACATCAAATAATGCAATTAGAAGCCGCCCGGGAGTTGGTTAGACTTAAATTGGAGGAGCAACCAGCTTGATTTCTAGCTGGACCAAATAACTTATGGATAGTGTTTAACTGGACCATCATCCCTTCAAATAGGCTCTGAATTTTCTCGTTGGAAGCTACCTAGAAACTGAGATCTTCACACAGTTTGCTTCTTTTTTTCTTTTTTTCGGGTAACGGCTTTTTTTTTTTTCTTTTGATCTTGCACTAACGAACAAAGCTAAAAATTGGATCTGCTAAGTGATTATAATTATGATTTGTACGGACCTCTTTTTCTTTTTCCATCTTGGATCACCTCCAAACAAATCTCCTTGCAATCTTTGTTCATTTTAACCGTGAGGTGATCGACTTGAAATGATATTTGAGCTAATATGATGATGATACCTGAAGGGGAAAGAAAGATACCACTGAGATGGTCCCAGCTCCAGTGTAGTTGCTATCATAGTGATAACCATATCATTTTGTCGCTATGGGATATTGATCAAATAATTGTCCTAAATGAATTGAACAGTGGATGGTCAACCTTGATTGATTGGTGGGCATGAGTGCATCTTGTCAAACCCAGAGTAGCTTCTCTTTGAGTATATTGATAGCCAAAGGATCTGCTATCTTCTGAGCTGTATCTGTCTGTTGAAAGCTCATCGACGCACCTTTTATTCATGCATGATATGTCGTTGGAATAAGGATACCTATCTATAAGCCACAACTTCAAAAAAAGAAACACTTAACAATCTTCATAGATAATTTATAACTTGTATACCTTCTGTCACGCCCTCGATCCGAGATCGTGAATCGAGGGTCGCGGCAACCGCCGCATACTCATGAAGAACTCTCTCCATAAGCATGCAAAGCATCTCATCACGATATCAATGCATCACAGCGGAATAAATTCAAATAATTATTATTCAACTGTAATTCAAGTAATTAAATCAAATGTCTTACATCCAATAAAATTTTTTTGAAAAAAATAAAAACAATAGATCTAAGTTCAATGAAGTTGACAATGCTAATCTCGCTTCTAAAAGCTCTGTCCCAATATTTCGTCCCACGCTCGATATTAATTATCTGAATCTGAAAAATAAAAAGAAAGGTAATGAGCTAGACAGCCCAGCAAGTAACAAATATCTCAACTAGATAATTCAGATATTATATAATTTTCAAGAATAATGCTGCAAATAAACATAAGAGTATATTTCATGCTGATTTAATACAAATCAAATATTTTCAAATATTCACATATAATATAATCATAAATTCGATTCGATTTAAAACACTCGTAACTCAACAGCCTTGACTATGACCAACGTTTAACCTCCATTGGCGGGATCCACAGAATACCAGCGCACAACCCCCACTGGCAGGGTCCACAAATACCAGTGCACAACCCCCACTGGCAGGGTCCACAAACACCAGCGCACAACCCCCACTGGCAGGGTCCACTGAGTACCAACGTATAATCCCCATTGGCGGGGCCCACTGAAACATAGTTAGGCTGAGAGCATAAATCCGATCTCTATCAAAACACTTTGTATCATAATATATCATAATTTTTCTCACTGAACGTGTGCATAATCTACGTACCATAATATTTCAAACGTACTTTTCTTTCAAAACATAATTTCATAAATCATGCATAATTTCAGAGAATAATTATTTATTTTCAGAATAAATATGAAATATCTCGAGAAGATGATTCATTCTTACCTTTCACGGAGCACTGAATGAACAGATCGACTAACTTCTAGGAGATTCTTCCGTGCCTATTATCCAAAATTATATTTTTAAATTAATTTTAATTTAAAATTAAATCTAAACAAATCCTAATTCAAAACCTCACTTAAAATCAGCTCTTCCCTAAACTCGATCAAAATCATCAGATGAAGCCTTCCACTACGCTAATCCTAGAGGAATAACTTTAGAGAGAGAGAAATCCATCAAGAGAGAGAAACAATCTAGAGAGAAAAAATTTTAGAGAGAGAAAGTAGAGAGAGAAAGTTCAATTCCAGAGAGAGAAAGTCAGGGTTCAGACTGAAAGAAGAGAGAGAAGAGAGAGAAACTCTCTCTCTCATCATTTTTTTATTTTATTATTTATTTATTTATTTATTTATTTATTTATTCATATATATATATAAATATATATATATATATATATTTTTATTATTTTTTTTTCTTTTCTTTTCTTTTCTTTTCTTTTTCTCTTCTCTTTTTTTTTCTTCTTTTTCTTTTCTTTTCTTTTCTTCTTTTTCTTCTTTTCTTTTTCTTTTCTTTTCTTTTTTCTTCTTCTTCTTCTTCTCGGCTCTTCCCGCGCCGGAACAGGGGACCGGCGTCCCCTCCTTATGCCGGGCCGTTCAGGCCACGGCCACCGCGGCGGAGGCCGGCGGCAGAGGGGGGCCATTCCCCTGATCACGGAGGAACATGGCCGGCGATCGATTCCGATCGCCGGCACCGGAAAATTCACGAAAAAGAGGCCCAAAAACAGAGTCTTTTTCCCGACCGAAAATCGACGACGCTCATCGCCGGCCGCCGCGCACAAGGGCATGGAAGGAAGGGGAAGGAAGAGGGGAAGAAGAGAAAGACTTACCTCGGCCTCCGGTGACCTCACCGGCGAGCAATCACGGTGAGAAATCGGATGGTGTCCGCGGCTTCGATCAAGAAAGACGGAGAGAAAGAGAGAGGGAGGAGGCCGATGTTCGGTCTCAAGGGAGAGGGGGTCTTTTTATAGGGGACCCTAGGACTCCGAGAGGTCCTAGGATTCCCGGTCTCGCCCGGATCTCGTCGGAGAAGAAGACTCCTATCGGGAGTCTTCTTCCCGGTTTTTCCCTGTTTTTTTTTGGGGCTTAGGTCTGCTGGGCTGGTTTTGGGCTATAACATTCTTCACCCCTAAAAAAAAATTTCATCCTCGAAATTTTTCATACCTGTCATCATTGTATTGGAAACCTGTGCATTCTGTTGAGTAAGCGCATAAACTCTTCCCTTATTTTTAGAAATTTGTCCACCACCCTTATGTTATCCTTCATAAGTTCTTTGGCCAACTTGATTTTCTGTATTTAGCGGGCAGCTAGCAATTTTATGATCCATCTGACCACATTTGAAACAAGCACCGGTATTCCAATAGCAATCCTTGTCTGCATGATTTTTGCCACATCTGGAGCATGGCTCACCATCAATCTGTTGAGTCTTATTGTCTACTGCTCCCTTAGCTGATCTTTTGATGTTTTTATTATTCTGCCCTTGTGTATCATTTGATTGTGCTCTCTTTCTTTGCCTTCTTTCCCTTTCCATGCGTTCTTCATTGACTTCCCTTTCAATTATCAGTGCTTTGTTTACCACATCTGCATAAGTTGTCAATTCATATGGAACTACTTGTTTTCGAATTTCAGTTCTCAGTCCCATCTCGAACTTGTGAACACATTCTTGCTCACCATCCACTAATCTCGGAGCAAATTTTGCTAACTCTGTAAATTTTGCTTCATATTCAGTCACACTCATACCTTTTTACTTCAAATAAATAAACTCTTGCTCTTTCTGGATCCTTATACTCCGAGGAAAATACTGATCGTAGAATGCAGTCCGAATCTTTCCCAAGTAAGTATTTCGCCATCTTGTTCATGCTTGCGCTGTAGTCGCTGACACCAGTTGTATGCTTCTCCTTGTAATAAATAAGCTGCATATCGAATCTTTTCTTCATCAAGACACTCTTGGACAGTGAAGGCCTTCTCCATCTCCATTATCCAGTTATCAGCCTCCAAAGGTTCAATAGTCCCCTTGAAAGCTGGAGGAGCAAGCTTTTTAAATTCTGAAATATTGTTCCGTTGTACTGGTTGCTCTTCATGTTGTGGTGGTGGATGCTGATGTTGTTGTGTATCTCGTTGTATCTGCTGTTGTTCAAACATTTGCTGCTGTATTTGTTGTTGCGCTTGCACCATCCTAATTAGGGTCTGCATTAACTGAGCCATATCTGGTTCTTGACGTGCTCTCGAAGTACTCCCATTAGGATCTACGACTCCCTCCGCCTGAGGGGTGCCACTGGTCAGATGGGGAGTGCTACCATCCCATGGTTGTGATGTCTCTCTTGCAATTCCTTGAGTAGTTCTTATCATTCTACGGGGATGCATGATAACCTTGTAGTAGTAAAACCTTATTAGATTCATTTATCTATTTGTTAGGATGGGTTTATTTTGATGCTCATACTTTAACGTCTCAATATTCCTAATGTTTACCCACCTACACTCATACTATGTCAAATTCTATGTGTCATAATTTATCCATTTATGCTCTGATACCATATTAATTGTCACGCCCCCGACCCGAGATCGTGAATCGAGGGTCGCGGCAACCGCCGCATACTCATGAAGAACTCTCTCCATAAGCATGCAAGGCATCTCATCACGATATCAATGCATCACAGCGGAATAAATTCAAATAATTATTATTCAACTGTAATTCAAGTAATTAAATCAAATGTCTTACATCCAATAAAATTTTTTTGAAAAAAATAAAAATAATAGATCTAAGTTCAATGAAATTGACAATGCTAATCTCGCTTCTAAAAGCTCTGTCCCAATATTTCGTCCCACGCTCGATATTAATTATCTGAATCTGAAAAATAGAAAGAAAGGTAATGAGCTAGACAGCCCAGTAAGTAACAAATATCTCAACTAGATAATTCAGATATTATATAATTTTCAAGAATAATGCTGCAAATAAACATAAGAGTATATTTCATGCTGATTTAATACAAATCAAATATTTTCAAATATTCACATATAATATAATCATAAATCTGATTCGATTTAAAACACTCGTAACTCAACAGCCTTGACTATGACCAACGTTTAACCCCCATTTGCGGGGTCCACAGAATACCAGTGCACAACCCCCACTGGCAGGGTCCACAAATACCAGCGCACAACCCCCACTGGCAGGGTCCACAAACACCAGCGCACAACCCCCACTGGCAGGGTCCACTGAGTACCAACGTATAATCCCCATTGGCGGGGCCCACTGAAACATAGTTAGGCTGAGAGCATAAATCCGATCTGTATCAAAACACTTTGTATCATAATATATCATAATTTTTCTCACTGAACGTGTGCATAATCTACGTACCATAATATTTCAAACGTACTTTTCTTTCAAAACATAATTTCATAAATCATGCATAATTTTAGAGAATAATTATTTATTTTCAGAATAAATATGAAATATCTCGAGAGGATGATTCATTACTTACCTTTCACGGAGTACTGAATGAACAGATCGACTAACTTCTAGGAGATTCTTCCGTGCCTATTATCCAAAATTATATTTTTAAATTAATTTTAATTCAAAATTAAATCTAAACAAATCCTAATTCAAAATCTCACTTAAAATCAGCTCTTTCCTAAACTCGATCAAAATCATCAGATGAAGCCTTCCACTACGCTAATCCTAGAGGAATAACTTTAGAGAGAGAGAAATCTATCAAGAGAGAGAAACAATCTAGAGAGAGAAAATTCTAGAGAGAGAAAGTCCAATTTCAGAGAGAGAAAGTCAGGGTTCAGACTGAAAGAAGAGAGAGAAGAGAGAGAAACTCTCTCTCTCATCATTTTTTTATTTTATTATTTATTTATTTATTTATTTATTCATATATATATATATATTTATTTTTATTATTATTTTTTTCTTTTCTTTTCTTTTTCTCTTCTCTTTTTTTTCTTCTTTTTCTTTTCTTTTCTTTTCTTCTTTTTCTTCTTTTCTTTTCTTTTTCTTTTCTTTTCTTTTTTCTTCTTCTTCTTCTTCTCGACTCTTCCCACGTCGGAACAGGGGACCGGCGTCCCCTCCTTATGCCGGGCCGTTCAGGCCACGGCCGCCGCGGCGGAGGCCGGCGGCAGAGGGGGGCCATTCCCCCGGTCACGGAGGAACATGGTCGGCGATCGATTCCGATCGCCGGCACCGAAAAATTCACGAAAAAGAGGCCCAAAAACAGAGTCTTTTTCCCGACCGAAAATCGACGACGCTCGTCACCGGCCGCCGCGCACAAGGGCATGGGAGGAAGGGGAAGGAAGAGGGGAAGAAGAGAAAGACTTACCTCGGCCTTCGGTGACCTCACCGGCGAGCAATCACGGTGAGAAATCGGACGGTGTCCGCGGCTTCGATCGAGAAAGACGGAGAGAAAGAGAGAGGGAGGAGGCTGATGTTCGGTCTCAAGGGAGAGGGGGTCTTTTTATAGAGGACCCTAGGACTCCGAGAGGTCCTAGGATTCCCGATCTCACCCGGATCTCGTCGGAGAAGAAGACTCCTATCGGGAGTCTTCTTCCCGATTTTTTCCTATATTTTTTTTTTTTTGGGCTTAGGTCTGCTGGGCTGGTTTTGGGCTATAACACCTTCTCTTCGAAGTAGCCATGGAGGAAGAGCAGGGGACTTGTTGGGGTTTGGGGGGTGGTGGGGGTGGGGGTGGGGTGACGGGGAGAGAGAGAGAGAGAGAGGAGCTTTTATGCAGTCAATCCAAAACGGGCCGGTTAAGCCAATATCATCGTGATTGGGCTCAGCTTCAACTCAGGCTTTAAATGGGCCTTTGTGTTGGGCCAAGGTTAGACCTAAACCTAGACCCAACTCGATTTAGGGCTTGAACTACAGGCTCGAACCCAACCAAGATTATCAGGCTGGTCCAAAACCTGACTTGAAGCTGGCTTAACCTTAGCCTGGCTTGCTCAGAATTATTGCTTTGATTCCGTGCAACTGCAATCTAATATATATATTAGAAAGCAAAAAGTGAGAGAATATTGATTTACAAATGAGGCTGTCCACGTAAGTGGATTATTTTTTTCTATGCATGTCATGCGGACTATTCTATCTCAAAGCATTGAATGCACATATTCTATTCTTAAGGAATAAATTTAAAATTTATTTATATCCATTAACTGATGTTATTAAGATTTTCAGTTATAAACATCAAGGATATAAATGGGCATATTATTCATAAATTTTTTTTTATAAAAATATTAAAATTTATTTATATCGATTAACTGATGTTATTAAAATCTTCCTGAACATTAAGGATATGAATAGACATGCTATTCATAAACAAATTTTTACAAATATATAATCAATTATATGAACATGATCTACAAACCTGTGCACAATGCGTGGGCTTAAAAACTAATATAAAATATATTGAAAAAATATTTACATCAGTTCTCACTAAATTTAGGGGGTATTTGGTTAGGAAGAGTGGGGGTCTGGAATCGAAATCAGAATCGGTGACTCTCATTCCAACCATTTGGTTGGGAGGAGTTCCATACCAATTCCTATTCCAGAATGTAATGGGAATAGCTCAATTTATATAAAACTTAATCTTTACTCTCCTCTATGGATTCAAATTTTCATTCTAATTTCGATTTCAATTCCGATCATGAACCAAATGCTTCAGAGGATTTGGTCATTCTGATTCCAATTCCAGGCCATTTCGATTTTCATTTCTATTCCGATTTCGGTTACGAACCAAACACCCCCTTAATCAACTCGCTTTTGATCTACGAACTTAGGACATGTTTATTTGAGAGGAGTTAGAATGTTGGAATAAGAAATGAAAATGAGGGACTTCCGGAGAAAATCTCATTTTCATTTTGATTCAGGAGGAAATAGAAATGTCCCAATCTCTTAAAATTTAATCCCTACTCTTCTCTAAAATTTAAATTCTATTCTGATTTTAATTTTGATTTCAATCATAAGCCAAACACGTTGAAGGATATACTATTTTCTCATTCAATCCATTTCAATTATGATTCTAATTCTAATTCCGATCGTGAAATACATCCTTATTATACCGGACACGCGATCTTAAAAGGTCGTAATGATGGTTACCAAAGAATCACGTAGATTCTTGTTAGCCCTTTAGCTGTAGGGTCGAAATTTCCTTCAAAGTAGGAACTTAGTGTTGATGTTGAAAGATCAAATAACCATGCCTTTTTAGCTTTCAATTATCTCCATTGCTTGGTTTTGCAAAGTTAAACCATTTTTTTTTTATCTTTTCTTTTTCGACCTCCTAGATCCGAAAGGACGTAGAAACACATTAATTAATTTATTAGAAAATAAAAGAAACGGCTCGTCCCTTGTAACCACTTCTCCACCGACGTGGCTTCTCGCGGTTATTGACTTCCCTTCTCTCACCACGACCATTCTAATCCCCTGATCCAGCTTCTTCGGGAACTCCCATTTCCCCCATTCATCTATCCCACCAAAGATTAGATTTTTATTGGTTTTTCTTGTTTTCCTAGATATCAAACACACTTTTGCCAAAAAGACTTCGATTTTTTAACGGTACGGGGATCGGTGCCTCATTAAAAAAAAAAAAAAAAAAAAATCATTTTTTGATCTGAAAATGTGAGCTTTATTTATTTATTATTGTAATTTTTAGGTTGCTTCCATTCTTGATCTACGTAGAATTTTAATGATTTTAAGAGCATCAATCTTTTTCACAGATGAATGTGATTTTTTTTTTTTCTTCTTATTTTTGAATGTGAATAATCAAGAAATTTGTTATTTTATCATCCATTCCATTTCATGTTACAGCTAGCAGTTGGTGATTTGGTTGATGCCTAATGTTTTCAGTTTTCTCCCAATGAAGATGGAGTCCATGAGAGGACAAGGTGGTGTCCATATGCTACTGACTGCAGAGCAAGAGGCTCAACAGATCATCTCTAGCGCAAGAAATAGTATCTTCAACTTGTTTCTTATTTGAATATTGTTTCTATTTTATGGTGCATGTAGATGATTAGACCACTAATTTATCTTAGGCTTGTATTCCATTTGGTCAATATCAATCTAATAATATTTATATGTATTTTATGGTCATCAATTAAATGCAGATATTTTCCTAAACATCCATTCTTTTGTGGTGCAAGATTCATCATAAAATGCTTTGTATTTTATGGTGATATTAACCAAGTTCTTATTTTTTACCCCATCCAACATATCTAAGTTAATGATGTGGGGAATTAGTAGTGGAGGATATGACAAAATATTTTTAGAGTCGTATGTTCTATTTTTATGTGATGGATGTTATGGTATTGATCATTGGATGAATAAAATTATGGACCAGAAGCACTCTTTGTTGGATATGAATTTATGCAGTGAAATTGGCAAGATTGAAGCAAGCAAAGGATGAAGCTCAAAGGGAAGCCGCTGCTTATCGTACCTCATTAGAGGAAGAACATCAAAGAAGAATTTCTGAGGTATAAAACAATGACTTAGTGTGTTGTCATTTTGTGATTTCTTCATTTCATGAATTGGGGAATTGATAGATAGAAAATTTATATCAGATGCCATATCTCATTTTGAAAGGTAATTAGAACATGAAATTAGAATTTATGTTGGATGTTTTAGAACATGAAATTAGCATTTATGTTGGATGTTTGCTATCTATGTTGAATGTTATTGTCATGGTTTATCTTTGCAGAGAAGTGGCAGCTCTGATTCAAATGTGAAAAGGCTTGAGGAGGAAACCGAGGTCAAGATCAAGCGGTTGAAGGATGCATCCTCGAGTGTTCGTTCAGAAGTTGTTGGCATGCTCATGAAGCATATCACAACCATTAAAATTTAGAAGGTTAGTGGTATTTGTCTTTCTTTTGCCATAGCCATGAATGGGAACCGACCACTGCTTCCATTCTAGCTTGCTTGCTTTGATTTATGTTGTCAATTCTAGTAGTTCAACAGCCTGAAGCGACGAAGCCAACGTAGTCAAACCATTTATTCAACTTAAAGAATTAATGCAAAACTTAACATAATTCCCCTTAATTAATGTGAATCTTTGTATCTTAATTATTCTATTGCTCGTATTGATTGATATCATATTGAATCAATATGCAGCCTCATACCATATTGATATTCGTTATACCTTGCCTGCTCGTAGTGTACTGCATTACAATACTATGATAGGATGGTATCAGGTCGGAATTTGGCATCGAGATGGTAAACTTGGATCATAAGTCTTTGGATCCTAATACATGCAGTAAAGAGCAATATTAACCCTCCCCCCGACCTTCTCTAGCTTGGCATCATTAGAATGTATGGAAGCCTGTTCTTTTGCGTTGTAATCATCATTCTTGGAAACAAATTTTGAGGTGTGGCACTACTCTATCTTGTTGTAAAGTAGTTCAACCTGCTCCATTATCTTATTTGTTCATGCACAAGCATTGGCTATCAAATTCTGCTTCAACACCAACGAAGCAATTTCTGGAAATTATTAAATTTGGCAAATCGAAATCCTTTTGCTACAAACCACCAATATATCATGATTATTTTATGTTTTTTTGGACAAAATCGTGGTTGAATTTTAATTTTTCTGTAGACCATTGTCTTCCTTTCCAATTTTTCTTCGGGGTAACATAGGTTGTTCGAGAGACCAAAGGAGTCAAGTTTAAATGGATGGTGACCAAGAACAATATGCGTCGATAACTTTGGATATACACATGGTATCTAAAGCAACGTTTCTTCGAAGTATGTAGTCTTTTGTGTCCTCTTAAGGTTTAAGACCAAACAACGGCTTTGTAAAATTTAAAGTGATCGTGCTTTTAATTTGAGATTGATCTCTACCTACCGTGAAGAAGCACGCTTTGAAGGGACACATTCTTCTTTTACAGTTCTGAGACTTGTGCAACTCAATTCACTTATCAATTGATTTGGATCATCAATTAGTGTACCTGATCTTGGATGGTATGAAGCCCTCTCTCTGTTGACCAGCCATTTGTTAGTGAGATTCCAATAACTTGTGTACATAATCATGGAACAGCAACATGCAAGTGTCATAATAATAATTAGAGGAACAAAGGTCTTGCTTCCAATTTTCTATAATTATTAGAAAAATAAAATTAGATCACAATCATGAAGAAATTTGAAAAATCTGGAAAGATCAGTGTGGTGTGTGATTGCTCATTAAATATCACACACATTAATGGAATTATTTGTTAAATATCTCTGCCGAAAAAATTGAAGTGTTACACATCTAGAAATTTTATGTGTTTTCATGAAATTTAAAAATATTGAGTAAGAAACGCATCTTTTGAAGATGAGGGAAATTCAGCTAAATCAGTATATCTATAGCTATTTTATCCGTTCATCTATATATACATACATACATATACATAGATACTTATATTATATATACACACATGCATATATATAGACACGCGCGCGCGCGCACATATATAGATAGATACATAGATATATCTACACACATATATATAGATAGATATATAGATACACACACACACACACACACATATATATATATATATATATATATATATATATATATATATATATATATATATATATATATCTATCTACACACACCCCCGCGCGCGCGCGCGCGCACACACACACATATATATATATATATATATATCTACCCACACACCCCGGCGCGCGCATATATATATATATATATATATATATATATATATATATATGCACATATATATATATATATATATATATTGTGTGTGTACACACATATATATATACATACATACATACATATATATATACATACATACATACATACTGTCACCGGATTGGATTGATCTGGGCTTGTGATCTAATATATAATTTCTTTGAGACAAATCACCAAACACATTGCAGGCATAAATAAACAAAGACAAAGAACCAAGATTTACGTGGTTCGGCACAAAAGGCCTACATCCACGGGGAGGAGGAGCAATCCACTATATATCTGTCCCGAAATTTAGGTACAATATGAGGTATAAAATATCTTTTTTCGAAATCAACAAGAAGGCAACAAAATATCGAATAGAAGGCAACCAAGATCCAATAGGATCAACCAATCTCAGCCTCGGCAATAGATCAAGATAAAACAATACCTGAGATGAAGATACCTTCCTCAACCCTCGGCAAAAAATCAAGATGATACCTCCTTACCAGCTGTAGCAGCACAAGGTGTCCGTGAAACTGAGAAAGAAGAAGACAGGAAAATCACCAACTGAAGGCCAACAGAAGAAAGCCAGAAAGCAACCCGCACACGAGGCACAGCCGAGAGATCGGCCAGAGAACAGGCCAGCACCGAAGCACAAGCAAGAGAGATCGGCCAGAGAACAGAACCCGCGCACAAGAGATGGCACAGGTTAGAGATCGGCCAGAGAACAGGACCCGCGCACAAGAGGCACAGGTGAGAGGTCGGCTCACAGGTGAGAGGTCGGCTCACA
Source organism: Elaeis guineensis (assembly GCF_000442705.2). Taxonomy (NCBI): domain Eukaryota; kingdom Viridiplantae; phylum Streptophyta; class Magnoliopsida; order Arecales; family Arecaceae; genus Elaeis; species Elaeis guineensis. The sequence continues at coordinate 117,705,611 of NC_025998.2, read as the reverse complement.
GGTGAGAGGTCGACCCGAGAACAAAACCCGCGCACAAGAGGCACAGGTTAGAAAAAAATCCCGCACAAGAAACCCTAGAAAAATCTCCGCTCGATCTTACCTTCGTTCTTTCAAGAAAGGATGCCAGTGGCCTCCTTATAAAGGAAGAAAGCCTTCTTAGAAAAATAGAGTTTGAGTCGATGTAGTATTCCCAAGTGTCACGGGAGACGGATATGATTTGGAGCCAAATATAACAATCCTCCTCCTTGCGATAAATATTGTACCTTTTATTTCAGATGAAAAATTTATAACCTCCTCACCACAAGCCCCGCAGGGCATTACCAAATGTTTATTCCAATCAAGTTCAGGAAATTTCTGAACTTAATTGCAGGGATTGGTTTAGTGAACATGTCAGCTGGATTATGGACAGTGTATATTTTCTGAAGTCTGACATCACCTTTCTCTACTAGATCTCTGATGAAGTGATATCTGACATCTACATGTTTTGTTCGTTCATGATACATCTGGTCTCTGGCAAGGTGCAAAGCACTCTGACTGTCACAATGAATGTCTAAACAATCCTGTTCGAGACCCAAATTCTGTACTAACCCTTTTAACCAAATAGCTTCCTTTGCTGCCTCTGTCAATGCCATATATTCTGCTTCAGTGGTAGATAAAGCAACTGTAGACTGTAAAGTAGCCTTCCAACTGACTGCACATCCAGAAAGAGTAAACACATATCCAATCAAAGATCTTCTCCTGTCCAAGTCACAAGCATAATCTGAATCACAAAATCCTGTAACTATGCAATTACTCTGTGTAGAAAATATCAATCCCAATTTAGAAGTGCCTTTCAGATATCTAAGTATCCATTTCACAGCTGACCAGTGAGCCTTTCCAGGTTTATCCATATATCTGCTTACTACGCTTACTGCCTGTGAAATATCAGGTCGAGTGCAGACCATCGCGTACATGATGCTGCCAACTGCGCTCGCATATGGCACTCTAGACATATATCTCTCCTCATCCTCAGTCTGAGGAGAGTCTCTGACAGAAAGTCTAAAATGACTGACAAAGGGGGTAGTGACAGGCTTGACTGTAGACATACCAAATCTGTCCAAGACTTTTTCAATATAACTATGCTGAGTAAGAAAAAATCTACCTGACTGCCTGTCACGAATAATCTCCATCCCAAGTATCTTCTTTGCCAGTCCAAGGTCCTTCATGTCAAATGCAGTACTGAGCTCGGCTTTCAGTTTCTGGATGATTGTCATGTCTTTGGCTGCAATTAGCATATCATCCACATATAATAACAAATAACAAAAGGACCCATCTGAAAGCTGCTGGTGATACACACAACTGTCATATGGAAATCTACTGTATCCATGGTCAACCATAAATCTGTCAAATTTGCGGTACCACTGTCTTGGAGACTGCTTGAGACCATATAATGATCTCTTAAGTAAGCATACATGATCTTCTTTATTTGGAACCTCAAAACCAGGTGGTTGTTGCATATAGATATGTTCCTCTAAATCACCGTGAAGAAAGGCTGTCTTAACATCTAGTTGTTCCAGCTCCAGATTTTGAGAAACAACAAAAGCAAGTAACACACGAATAGATGAGTGTTTGACTACAGGAGAAAATACCTCCTTGTAATCAATACCCTCTCGTTGACTGTATCCCTTTGCTACCAACCTGGCCTTATATCTAAAGTCTTGAGGAGTGGCTCCTTCTTTCCTTTTGAAGATCCATTTGCAGCCAATTGTCTTTTCACCTTTTGGTAATTTGATTAACTCTCAAGTCTGATTCTTTTCTAAAGACTGAAGTTCTTCAACCATAGCCATGGTCCATTCATCAGCTCGTGAACTACTAATGGCCTCCTGAAATATGGTCGGCTCATCACCAATGGTGTCTGCAACACTCAGAGCATAATAGACTAACTCAGCACAAGCAGAATCCTCAAAACCATACCTTTGAGGTGCTCTGATCTGACGCTTTGGTCTGCGAGTGGCAATACTCTCAATCTGATCCTGATCTTGTAATGTCACCTCCTCCTGAGTCTGAATCTGTGCATCTGTCTGTTGTTGTTGTGATTTAACAGTCTGATCAATATCTACAACATTCCTCTCCTGCTGACCCCGATCCTGATCACTTTGAGAAGAATTAGGCTGTAGCTGCCTTGAAGCAGTGGCTGTCTCATGGAATGTCACATCTCTGCTGATTAGAAATCCTTGAGATCCAGGTTCTGTGCACCATAATCTGTAGCCCTTTACCCCATATGCATATCCAATAAATATGCACTTTTTAGCCCGAGGGTTCAACTTTCCATCTTTTACATATGCATAAGCTGGACACCCAAAGATTCTGAGTTTTGAATAGTCTGCAGGTCTTCCTGTCCACATCTCTTCGGGAGTCTTCATGCTTAATGCTGATGCTGGAGATCGGTTTATAATATAGCAGGCTGTGTGAGCGGCCTCTGCCCAAAAATCTTTACTTAATCCTGAACTAGATAGCATAGATCTGACTCTCTCTAACAGTGTCCGGTTCATGCGTTCTGCCACACCATTCTGCTGAGGTGTACCTACTGTTGTTCTATGTCTAATAATGCCTTCTGACTTGCAAAAGTCATCAAATTCTATAGAAAAAATTCTAAACCATTATCAGTCCGAAAAGTTTTCACCTTCCTTTCAGTTTGCCTCTCGACCATAGACTTCCACCATTTGAATGTTTCAAATACATCACTCTTATTTTTAATGGTGTATATCCAGACTTTTCGAGAGTAATCATCAATAAAAGTAAGTATATATCTTGATCCACCCTTGGATATAATTGGGGCAGGTCCCCATAGGTCAGAATGAATATAGTCTAATATACCAGTTGTCCTGTGCACGCCTGTAGTGAAGCTGACTCTGTGTTGTTTTCCAAATATGCAGTGCTCACAGAATCCAAGTGCACCAATCTTCTGACCTCTCAGCAGACCACGTCTGCTCAGCTCCTGTAGACCTCTGTCTGAAATGTGTCCTAGTCTCTGGTGCCATAAATGTGTCAACTGCTCAAGAGAAGATTGTACTGCTGATGCCTGACCAACAACTGTACTGCCATCCAGGTAATAAAGGGTTCCACTTAATTTACCTTTTAATAAAGTTAATACCCCTTTATTGATAGTAATAGATCCTCTACCCCATCTGCCCTCATATCCTGCTCTGTCAAAGGCATGTATTGAGAGAAGGTTCTTTTTTACTTTAGGAACATATCTGACATCATCCAATATCACCATGGTATTTGAATTTAATTTAATTTGAATTATTCCAATACCTTCTATATTACAGATGCCATCATCTCCAAGAAGAACAGTACCACCTTCACAAGATCTAAAGGAAGAGAACCATTCCTTGTGAGGTGTCATGTGGAAAGATGCTCCAGAGTCCACTATCCAAGTGTCAGCATGACTAACACTGCAGGCAGCTGTGAATACTGCATCATCTGATATACTGCTATGACTTCCTGAAGAAACTGCAATTGATGCTGTATCAGAGATTGTTCCTTTATCCTTTTGTTCCTTTTCCCTTTTAGATTGTAGAAGTCTACACTCAGATTTCCAGTGACTTGACTTTTTGCAGTAGTGACAAATACCTAGTCTTTTGGGCCTAGACTTTGATCTATTTTTGGACTTACTCCTACCTTGTGCACCCTTTTTCTGTTCATCTCTACCTCTAACAGTAAGACCTTGAGCTGAAGTCTGAGCCTGATGCTGAAGCTGTACTTTTAATCTAAGTTCATTGGATAACAAAGTAGCTTCTACTTCTTCAAGACTTATTGTTTCTCTTCCATAAAGCATGGTAGTGGTAATATGCTCAAAGGACTTGGGCAAAGAGTAAATTAGAATCAAAGCCTTATCTTCTTCATCTACATCGACACCAACATTTACTAGATCAAGCAGGAGCTTATTATACTCATCCAAGTGATCTTTTAGTGAAGTTTCTTCTGTCATACGAAATGTGTGTAATTTTTTCCTCAAATATAATCTATTAGTCAGGAATTTTGCCATGTATAAACTGTCTAGTTTTTCCCATACACTTTTGACTGTATCTAGTTCCACAACATTACGAAGGACTTTATCACTTAAACCTGAAAACAAGGTTCCTAGGGCTCTCTCGTTAATCTCTTCTTTAACAGCTTCATTATCTCCTGGAATTGAATCTATACCCTTAAGGGCTTTTGCAATACTTTCTTTAACTAACAGATATTTCATCCTTACCTTCCATAGTGAAAAATCTCCCGTGCCATCAAAGACGGCCACTTCATGCCTGACGGTGGTGGAGTGAGAGACAGATACCGGATCATTAGCCATTGAGAAACTTGGTTTCTTATCACCAGCCATCCAAGAGCTCTGATACCAATTGTTGAAGCAACGCGCACCGGATTGGATTGATCTGGGCTTGTGATCTAATATATAATTTCTTTGAGATAAATCACCAAACACATTGCAGGCATAAATAAACAAAGACAAAGAACCAAGATTTACGTGGTTCGGCACAAAAGGCCTACATCCACGGGGAGGAGGAGCAATCCACTATATATCCATCCCGAAATTTAGGTACAATATGAGGTATAAAATACCTTTTTCCGAAATCAACAAGAAGGCAACAAAATATCGAATAGAAGGCAACCAAGATCCAATAGGATCAACCAATCTCAGCCTCGGCAATAGATCAAGATAAAACAATACCTGAGATGAAGATACCTTCCTCAACCCTCGGCAAAAAATCAAGATGATACCTCCTTACCAGCTGTAGCAGCACAAGGTGTCCGTGAAATCGAGAAAGAAGAAGACAGGTAAATCACCAACTGAAGGCCAACAGAAGAAAGCCAGAAAGCAACCCGCACACGAGGCACAACCGAGAGATCGGCCAGAGAACAGGCCAGCACCGAAGCACAAGCAAGAGAGATCGGCCAGAGAACAGAACCCACGCACAAGAGATGGCACAGGTTAGAGATCGGCCAGAGAACAGGACCCGCACACAAGAGGCACAGGTGAGAGGTCGGCTCACAGGTGAGAGGTCGACCCGAGAACAGAACCAGCGCACAAGAGGCACAGGTTAGAAAAAAATCCCGCACAAGAAACCCTAGAAAAATCTCCGCCCGATCTTACCTTCGTTCTTTCAAGAAAGGATGCCAGTGGCCTCCTTATAAAGGAAGAAAGCCTTCTTAAAAAAATAGAGTTTAAGTCGATGTAGTATTCCCAAGTGTCACGGGAGACGGATATGATTTGGAGCCAAATATAACACATACATATATATATACATGCACACATACATACATATATATATATATATATATATATATACATACATATATACTGTTGGGTATAAAATACCCTCAGCCGAAGTTCTTGACAGGATTGACCCTCCCAGGACTCCTCCGGCTTTCGACTGCAGATGGTATCTCTCCGGATTTCTCCAACAGCCGGATTCCCACAGTGCTGACTGAATTCCCCCGACGGATGAACTCCCACTGCACCACCCGAGCTCCTTCAACATGAGTTCCCCCAGTCATCTATTAAGCCGCCCCAAGTGCTCACTGAGCTCCGCCGCCAGCCGACTTTCTACGACTATCAGCTGTTCCCCGAATCCCTTCCAGACTTCTTCCAGCCAGGTTCAACTCCAATCCGAACTACCCTAGACTTCGTCAATTGCTGAACTTCTTCGACGGTAGATTCCTACAACTACCAGATTTCATCCGGACTCCTACGGGAGCCGGACCTCGTTCCCAACTCTGACTGTAGGCGGACTTCGCCCGGACTCCTACGAGAGCCGGGCTCCGCCCACGACTTCACTTACAGGTAAACTTCATCCAGACTCCTACGGGAGCCGGACCTCACCCACAACTCCAATTGCAGGAAGACTCAGTTCGGACTCCTACGGGAGCCGGATCTCGTCCCCGACCTCGACTGCGGGAAGGCTTCGCCCGGACTCCTATGGGAGCCGGGCTCCGTCCTTGACCCCGACTGCTGGTGAACTTCGTCTGGACTCCTAAGGGAGCTGGACTTCGCCCCTGACTCTGATTGCAGGTGGACTTCACCCGGGCTCCTACGGGAGCCAGATCTCGTCTCCAGCTCCAGCTGCGGGAAGACTCCGCCCGAACTCCTACGGGAGCCGGACCTCGTCCCCGACTCCGGCTGCGGGCGGACTTCGCCCGGACTCCTACGGGAGCCGGGCTCCACCCACGACTTCGCTTACAGGTAAACTTCGTTCGAACTCCTACGGGAGCCGGACTTCACCCACAACTCCAATTGCAGGAAGACTTAGCCCGGACTCCTATGGGAGCCGGATCTCATCCCCGACCTCGACTGCGGGAAGGCTTTGCCCGGACTCCTATGGGAGCTGGGCTCCGTCCTCGACCCCGACTGCTGGTAAACTTCGTCCGGACTCCTAAGGGAGCCAAACTTCGCCCCTGACTTTGATTGCAGGTAGACTTCGCCCAGGCTCCTACGGGAGCCAGATCTCGTCTCCAACTTCAACTGAAGGAAGACTTCGTCCGAACTCCCACAAGAGTAGGACTCCGAGTTCCTCTCAGACGGGCAACTAGCCATCCCTCTCCACCAGACACTCCAGCCGGACTTCGGCCGACAGGCCTGGACCCTCTAGCAGGCCACAGCAACGGCCACAACTCTGCTCCACTTCCTACGACGGATTTCGCGCGGCTCCATCACTCCCTGGCAGACCGCAATAATGGCCATGATCCTGCTCCACTTCCTGCGATGGATACTACGCGATTCCTCCATCCTCTGGCAAGTCGCGACAACGGACGCCGCTCCACCCCTCGCGACAGACTCCACGTGGCGTGTCCCGACGATAGCCACGATTCCACTCCACTACTCTTCACAACAAACTCCTCCTGACCGTGGGCAGCCCACTGTCGGACGGTTACGAATGTCGGTATCAGTCTGTTGCTCCCTCCGCCTATAAAAAGGGGGACCCCAGATACGTTATTCTATAAGCTCTTATTTTTACCTAGAAATTCTGCTAAAATTTTCGTTCGAGCACTCCATTCTTGTTGAGGCAGAGAACTGACTTGAGCGTCGGAGGGTCTTGCCGGAGCAACCCCACCTCCGGTTTAGACTTCTTTTGTAGGTCCCGGCGGCGACCACGACTCCCTCAACTCCAGCTTCTCCGATGCAGACGGATTTTTGTACCAACAGGATTGGCGCTAGAGGAAGGAGCCTGTGTCTTCGTAGTACCCTTATTCTTAAAGGAGCGCTCAACGGGACCGCCCCCGAGCATCTTTTCCGACGTCCTCTCCTCCTTCCTCCACTTGGTCTTTGCCCGATGCCTCCCCGCAAGGCGTCCATGCGACGATCCACGGCCTCCACGGCCAGATCTCAGGCTCCGACCTCACCTCCAGTTTTTCAGCCTCCTCCTCCTCCTCCGGCAACGACGGTTGGCACGGAGCAATTTGACCTGCTGGCGCAGCAGGTCAGAGGCCTCACTGAAGCCGTGCAGGCCATGCAGCAGCAGCAGCAGCCGCAGGCATTAGTGCGCCTGGAAAGAGCGTCACCAAAACACCAGAATCCAGCGGTAGGGCGGGCCACTTGGGCCAGCCACCCTGTCTTCCCTGGAAAGATGAATCCGAGGGTGGAGAGCCCTCAGTCGGATCACGATTCTACCCCTGAAAGATCTCTACCCCCATTCTGTCAGAGGACCCTCGAGACCCGTAGTCGAGAAGATTTCCTGGATCGGAGGCTCCAGGAGATGAACTGACGGATCGAAGAACTCTGCCACACTCCCCCCACTTATGGTGAGGATATTTGTACTGACCCTCCCTTTTCTCAAATGATCATGCAGGAACTGATCCCGCCAAACTTCAAACTCCCCCAGTTTGAAAGCTACGACAGGACTTCGGACCCGGTTGATCATCTGGAGGCCTTCCGGACGATGATGCTGCTTCATGACACACTCGACGCCATTCTATGCCGAGCTTTCCCATCCACCTTGAAGGGAGCGGCGAGAAACTGGTACTCGACGCTGAAGTCGGGTACCATCTTTTCCTTCGATCAGATGAGCCACCAATTTGTGGCCCATTTTGTCAGCAGCCGGCGCCCCCGGAAGGGTTCGGAGTCAGTCATCAATATCAAGCAGAGGGAGGGGGAGTCCATTCGGGCCTACATCAACCGTTTTAATGTCACCGCGCTGGAAGTCCGGAACTTGGACCAGTCAGTAGCAATGGCCGCTCTGAAGGGCGGCCTTCAGAAGAATGACCTTTTGTTCTCCCTGGAGAAGAAGTACCCCAGGGATTTTGCTGATCTGTTGGCTCGGGCCGAAGGGTACGTCCGAGCGAAAGAAGCCTTCAAAATGAAGGATGAGGAGACTGCGAGAGAGCGGCAGGTGGGAGACTCGAGTAAGCCCGCAGTCGAAAAAGGGCCAAGAGAAGCTCGGCCACATTCTCGAACTCCTCCCGGGCACAAGTGTGTCCATACTCCTCTCCGAGTACGTAGGCAGAGAAGTCCGGACCGCGGAGTTCGGTGGGGTTCTCCACCGAGAAGATTCTGCAACTATGCCCCCCTCAATGCCTCGAAAATCCAAGTGCTGATGGAGGTCAGGGAGCAGCTGTCAAGGCCGGAAAGGATGCGCACACACCCTGGAAAGCGCAATCCTAACAAGTTCTGCCTCTGCCATCGTGACCACGGCCACGATATAGAGGAGTGCATTCAGCTCCGGGACGAGATCGAGGAGCTCATCAGGCGAGGTCGGCTCGACAGGTTCATTCGACGCCGACCTGAAGGCAGAGAGGATCGGCCCAAGGGCCCTACCGCAACCTGAACCGCCAAGGAGGGAGGAGTAGTCCAAAAATCGGCCTCCAATCGGGACCATCGACTCCATCACCGGAGGACCTCAAGGAGGAGCAGACCTTCCACGATCATGGGACTTGAAAAATCTGTAAATGTACTACTCATGACTTTGCTTTGAATCAAAATTCCTTTCGACTTTGCATGTCTTTCCCTTTTAGCATGGACTTGTTACGACTGGGGATAACCCCTTCAAACAATTAAAACAAGGTCATGTTAGGGACAGGAGGAGAACCTCGCCCTAACATGAGCAAAGTCAAAGGCCCAGTTCTTTTAGACCGGATGGGGGAAGAGGCCCTACAACGCCCTAATGTGCCCCCACAACCATGTTAGGAACAGGAGAAAAATCTCATCCTGACATGAGCAAAGTCGAAGACCAGGTTCTCTCAGATCGGATGGGGGGAGAGGCCCTCGCAACGACCTTTATGTGCCCCCACAGCTCCGTTGGGAACAGAAGGAGAACCTCATCCTGACCTGAGCTGAGATCGACTACGTCAAGAACAGAAGGAGGACCTCGTCCTGACGATGATAAAAATCTGATCGCCCAATATGATCGGATAAAGAGAAAAGTCCCCTCAATGGCACCTCTACACCTCTACGCGACCCCGCAAAAAGCAAGGTGAGGACCCTCACTCAGAAAAGAGGAGGAAAATTAAAAAGAAAAGCGACAAACTACATCGACAACAGATGAAAAATAAACTACACCAAAAATATAGGGAACTTCATCTCAACAAAGATGGGAGCTCCTACCGAACATCCCCGGTCTCTAAGAAGGCTCTTGACACGGGCCAAGAAAATAATGACCCCTCCAAGGTAATGCGAAGTTCAGACCACGAGCTCGAGCCTACGGCCATGGACGACAAGAAAAGTAAATCAACATGGCGATGACTGGGCACCTCCGAATGACACCGACGTCGAACAAGTCAAGAGACAAAAGAAGTTCGATGGATGACGATTTAATGCAATACGTGGACGAGGTAACACAAAATCTCCTTTTCATTTCATTCACAAAATATACACTACAAAGCCCAGCAGGCTAAAGAAAGAAAAGCAAAACAACAAGAACAAGACAAAACAACAAAAGAAAAAATATATACATGGAAAGACGGAAGGACAAAAAGAGCCCTAAGGGGACCCGGCTTCCTCCAACCTTGGACTTTCGGCTTCGACCCTCGTCAGGGAACCCCTTAAACGTCCGACTTCTGCTTCCAATTCCCTCTCTCTCATTAATATCTCCATGTATCTTCGATGAAATTGCTGGCTTTCGCTCTCTGCCTCTCGACGCCTTTTTCTCAAGACCTCAAATTTTGCCTCTGCATCCTTGACGGCCTGCTGCTCGCATACCAGCTGGATCTTCAATTGCTGCAGCTTGGCCTTCCCCTCTCCAAGAGCGACGGATAGTTCTTCTGCAGTCCTCCTCAGGGATTGAAGTTCGTCGGAATCCCGAGCGGAGGCAGATCGAGCCCCCTCAGTTAGTTGCCTTCGAAGGCGGGCAACCTCATCGGTCGCCATCCGAAGCCTTCCCTTGTATTCATCCACCTGCTTGCGCCAGCCGGCCCGGTATGCGTCATAGCTCGCCTCGGCATCCTGGAGCTGTTGCTGGAGGTCAGAGACCTTCTTCGACCACTCCCGGTCGCTGTCAGCCCGGGTCAAAAGCCGGGATGAACTCCCCTCCAGCTGGCTAATCCTCTCCTGGGCAGCCGACAGTTCCATCCTGAGAGAACTGATCTTGGCAGCTTGAGCCCAAATTTGGTCGCTGGCACGCTTCTTGTGTTCCTCAAGCTCCTTCTCAAAGTTCGCCTTCCTCCGGCTGTACTCCATGATCTCCTTCACGTGGAGATTTCGAAAGTAGGTGGCCTCCGCGGTGGCTTCAGAATGACTCTCCCTCAACCTGCGAAGCTCGCCTTCCGTCTTCTTCGACCTTTCTGTTAAATGGAGGACTTCCTTCTTCAGCCGCTGGATTATAGACTTCAGCGGAATCCCCTGAGGTAAGGGAAGCGCTTCGACAGGGCGCTGCCATCGGGAGGTCAACGCGTTAAGATGCGGCTCATTACAAAGAAGTAGAAAGAAAGAAAAAAAGAAGAGAAGAAAAGTCCCCCACAAGGAGGAGACCAATTTTATTGACTGAACGTTTTTTGAAGACAAAAGAAAGAAGAAAAATGGCAATAAAGGAAGAATACAAGGTTAGAGATCTTGGACCTCTGGATCAACGGGGGGACTCGGCACCTCTGGGGGGTGGTCCGCGGTGGCTGCGACGGCGGTGGAGGGTCTGGCTTCATCCTCGGATGCCTCGTCCAAGAAGCTGAGGTCGAGCTCGGAGAATTTCACGACCATCTTCTCTTGGCAGAGCTCGAATCCTTTATTGAATGCGGCTTGGCCGAACTCAACCTTCAACTTCTTCATTTCGGTGGAAGCCTTGAACTCCTCCACCGCTTGACCCCTGGCCTCTGAGACCAGGGTCAGGATCTGTTCCGCCATGTTGGCAACCTCGGCCTCTGCCCTCCTCACCATCTCCTCCAGGTTGGCCTTCTGTTCCGTCGAGGTCTGTCTCTCTCTCTCAAGCGCCTCTCGGAGATCGGCCACCTCGAGGGCCATTTCCTTAAGGCGGGCAGCCTCGGCCTGCCGACCTTCCACCGCCTTGTTTGTCGTCTCGATGTTGGTGAGGAGTTGGTGCCCGAGCTGCAAGGATGACCGAAGGGTCAGAATGGGAGCTGAAAAGTTAATTAAATGAAGAAGCGAAAAGAAGAAAGGAAGATGAATCTGCTTACCTCGAGAAAGGCCCCCAGCGAGTCCCAGACTCGTTGTGAGGGATCGACGCGGACGATCCTCTGGACGACTTCGGGCAGTGAGCACCCGTCTACCAGCTTTTTTATTAGGTCCCTATCACTAAAGGGATCATCCCCCTGCTCCTCTTCAGAGCCGCGGGATTCTTCAGTGGCAGCCCGGCGACTGCTGACCCTGCGGGCCAAGGTCTTCCTCCTCTTCCTCCTGTCACCCCCTGGCACCTCCTCAGGACGGGTCTTTGAAGCGGGGACCTCGGTAGGAGAACTCAAACCCCTCGGGGAAGCCCGGGCGGCTGGAAGCTCAGTGTCTACAAGGACGTTGGTGGCTGAGGTCGCTTGGGCGGGTGCGGCCGAACTCGTCCCCTCCACTCTGGTCCTCTTCGCCGGCCCGGAGGCCGCGGCGCCCTTTCTTTTGAGAGCCTTCAGGCCCCTGGCAAGCATCTATGCTTCTTCGATGTCCATGCCTAAAAAAAAAAAAAAAAAAAAAAAAAAAAAGAGAGAAGAAGAAAAAGAGAAAGAGGGCGTGAAAAAGAAGAAAAGAAGAGAAGTAGGAGAAAGAGAGAAACGAAAAGGGAAAAGGAGAAAAGAAAAGGAGAGATGAAATACTGGCGGGATCCAGGGGGCTCAAGCCGATATTGAACAGAAACTGCTCCTTCAGGAGGTTGGGGAGAGAAAGAGTTAGATATTTGAGGAGTTTCTGGGAGGCTTGATGATCGTCCCTCCCCAGGCTGGGCACCCGACGGTCGGAGTCCCTCAGAGAATCCCAAGGGGGCAACTCTAGCCTCAAGGTCGGGCATCGAACATAAAGAAACTTCTCCTTCCAGTTATAGATAGAAGAAGGGGCACCTTTCAGCAACCCCTTCCTACCGAACTGTGGGGAGAAGTACCACCAATCCTTCACCATGGGATGACACTTGAAGGTGTAGAAGTATCTAAACAAGGAAAGGGTGGGCTGGACTTTGACTACATGACAAAGAGAGAGGAACCCTATCAAAAATCTAAAGGAGTTCGGTGCAACCAAAGCCAGAGAAATATCCAGAAATCAGAAAAGAGCAATGATGAAAGGTGGAAGAGGAAGTCGAAGTCCGACACGGAAGGCCTCCTGGTACAGGCAGAAGCAGCCGGGGGGAGGGGCACTAGCTCGGTCGGACGGGCCAGAAAGTTTCAGTTCGTACTCTGGAGGAACCCCATACTGAACTCTTATCAGTTGAAGTTCGTCCGGAGTCAGAGAACAAGGAATGGCGTCCGATGCAAAAATCGGACGAGGTTCAGCTCTAGCTACCGATTCATCTACCGCCTGAGGACTCTGGGAGACCGAGACGGACGAACTCCTAGAGCCGCTAGAAGAAGAAGCCTTGGAAGACATCTAGAATCACACGAAGACCACTTACAGAGGCGAAATCCCTAAAAATCAGGAAAAATCACGGACAAGGTCTCGGGGGACTGATGTGCAGAGCAAGAGGAAGAAAGATCAAACGGCAAAAGGAAGAACAAAAAGAGGAAGGAGTTCCGAGACTAACCTAAGCGATTCGGAGAGGTGCGAAGGTGCGAAAATGGGGACGGCTTGAGGAACGCCTAAGGCTGGAAGGGCGCTGAGAAAAATCAAAGTTCTCAAGGAGAAGAAGGGCACCAGAACGAGACCGTCGGATAGAGCGGGACTCTTGGAGGAGTGCGGGTTTAAATAGGCCCTGAGATCCAGCATAGTGACGATTGCGAATCCCCTCTAACCGGTCTCTTTTCGCCGCGTGTCCCACTCACCACAGCGGGCGGTTAAAAAGTGGCAAACGGCTGACAGAGCCTTTATTGCGCCATGCCTTGAGCACCGTTCCACTGCAGGTTCCAAAAGAGCCTCTTCGGATCGCCACGATTTGAAAAGACTCCAGCGCACGCGCATTAAATGCCAAAATATCTGAGAACGATTGTGCGCGGACATCAAGGGAGCAACTTCGGCTGTGATAATCTCTCTGTACTTCATTCGAAATTCGAACTCGAAAGTAGGGGGACTGGTGTTGGGTATAAAATACCCTCAGCCGAAGTTCTTGACAGGATTGACCCTTCCAGGACTCCTTCGGCTTTCGACTGCAGATGGTATCTCTCTGGATTTCTCCAACAGCCAGATTCCCACAGTGCTGACTGAATTCTCCCAACGGACGAACTCCCACTGCACCACCCGAGCTCCTTCAACATGAGTTCCCCCAGTCATCTATTAAGCCACCCCAAGTGCTCACTGAGCTCCGCCGCCAACCGACTTTCTACGACTATCAGCTGTTCCCCGAATCCCTTCCAGACTTCTTCCAGCCAGGTTCAACTCCAATCCGAACTACCCCGAACTTCGTCAACTACTGAACTTCTCCGACGGTAGATTCCTACAACTACCAGATTTCATCTGGACTCCTACGGGAGCCGGACCTCGTTTCCAACTCCGACTGCAGGCGGACTTCGCCCGGACTCCTATGGGAGTCGGGCTCCACCCACGACTTCACTTACAGGTAAACTTCATCCGGACTCCTATGGGAGCCGGACCTCACCCACAACTCCAATTGCAGGAAGACTCGGCCCGGACTCCTACGGGAGCTGGATCTCATCCCCGACCTCGACTGCGGGAAGGCTTCGCCCGGACTCCTATGGGAGCCGGGCTCCATCCTCGACCCTGACTGCTGGTGAACTTTGTCCGGACTCCTAAGGGAGCCGGACTTCGCCCCTGACTCTGATTGCAGATGGACTTCCCCCGGGCTCCTACGGGAGCCAGATCTCGTCTCCAGCTCCAACTGTGGGAAGACTCCGCCCGGACTCCTACGGGAGCCAGACCTCGTAACCGACTCCGGCTGCGGGCAGACTTCGTCCGGACTCCTACGGGAGCCGGGCTCCGCCCACGACTTCGCTTACAGGTAAACTTCGTTCGGACTCCTATGGGGCCGGACTTCACCCACAACTCCAATTGCAGGAAGACTTAGCCCGGACTCCTACAGGAGCTGGATCTCGTCCCCGACCTCGACTGCGGGAAGGCTTCGCCCAGACTCCTACGGGAGCTGGGCTCCGTCCTCGACCCCGACTGCTGGTAAACTTCGTCCGGACTCCTAAAGGAGCCGGACTTCGCCCCTGACTTTGATTGCAGGTAGACTTCGCCCGGGCTCCTACGGGAGCCAGATCTCATCTCTGACTTCAACTGAAGGAAGACTTCGTCCGAACTCCCACAAGAGCAGGACTCCGAGTTCCTCTCAGACGGGCTACTAGCCACCCCTCTCCGCCAAACACTCCAGCCGGACTTCGACTGACAGGCTTGGACCCTCTAGCAGGCCACAGCAACGGCCACGACTCTGCTCCACTTCCTGTGATGGATTTCGTGCGGCTCCATCACTCCCTGGCAGACCGCAATAATGGCCATGATCCTGCTTCACTTCCTGCGACGGATACTACGCGATTCCTCCATCCTCTGGCAAGTCGCGACAACGGACGCCGCTCCATGCACCCCTCGCGACAGACTCCACGTGGCATGTCTCGGCGATAGTCACGATTCCACTCCACTACTCTTCGCAACAAACTCCTCTTGACCGTGGGCAGCCCACTACCGGACGGTTATGAACGTCGGTATCAGTCTGTTGCTCCCTCCGCCTATAAAAGGAGGGACCCCAGATACGTTATTCTCTAAGCTCTTATTTTTACCTAGAAACTCTGTTAAAATTTTCGTTCGAGCACTTCATTCTTGTTGAGACAGAGAACTGACTTGAGCGTCGAAGGGTCTTGCCGGAGCAACCCCACCTCCAGTTTAGACTTCTTTTGCAGGTCCCGACGGCGACCGCGACTCCCTCGACT